>NW_004955528.1:2055414-2161032 GCF_000276665.1 Chinchilla lanigera | reverse complement strand
CGCCGGAAGTCCTCCGTCCGGGGAACGACGAGGTCGGGAATGAGTCGCCGGTCCGAAGACCCCAAAAGACCGGCGCTCCCCACCCGAGGCTCCCCGTGCACAGGGGGCCCACCCTCCGGGAGCCAGCAGGCAGGAAGCTAGCCAGCCAGACGGCTGGCACTCCCCACCCGCAGCTCCCTGTGAGGAGCAAATTGTTGATCTTAATGATGTGTAGGTTTTTTCCAGTCCCAGCCCGGCCCCTCTTCAATCTTG
The DNA here is from genome assembly GCF_000276665.1 of Chinchilla lanigera. Lineage (NCBI taxonomy): Eukaryota > Metazoa > Chordata > Mammalia > Rodentia > Chinchillidae > Chinchilla > Chinchilla lanigera. The sequence continues at coordinate 2,160,780 of NW_004955528.1, read as the reverse complement.
CTATGATTCAGAACATTAGAGGGAACATATGCAAAGTTCATGCTTAATGTGATTTGCAACAAAATCCCAACCCTGCACTTCGCCTCGGAACTGCTTCTCCATTATCACCTCTCCCTCCTCAAAGTTTAGGCCTGCTGTCTGCCTTTCAGATGTGTGACCTGGGACACCTTATCCACATCCCTGTCTGGCATCAGCTCACCTCGAGGGTCAAGCTGGAACAGGGTGCATGCCTCCACACCCACCTTCCACCTCCCACCTTGGGTTGGGTACCATGCATACTATTGATGCCCTGACTGTGGTTAGTGTTTAAATCCACTCAGTTTTTAACTAACTGGGTTTGTATCAAAGGGCATTTTATGCCACAATTGTTTGATAAAGCATCCCATTATTAGGTATGAAGAGAACTCCTCAGTATAATCACAGTGGCAGCAAAGTGATGTTATTATTTAAAATTAGTGCACATACATTCACCACAGAAAAGTATTGCAAGTCCCACCAGGGAGACACCTATCACACTTGGAAATGCCATTATCAATAGGCATAGTGATAGTCAGAGGTCCATGGGCTTGCAACCCTGAATTTAGAATTAACTTAAATATGACCTGGTTTGTTATGGTTTATATCTAGGTGTTTCCCGAGAGCCTCACGCACTCTTAGGTGGGGCTTTGGGAAAGTGATTGGGCTACGGGCTCATGACAGCTCTTAGGAGTTAGGGTTTGGTTGGAAGAGGTGGGTCACCAGGCCTGAGACTTGGAAGAGTGTGCCTCTCTCTTCAGCTCTTCCGTTTACTCTCTGTTTCCTGACCACCACAAGGTAAGCAGTTTCCTCTGCCCAGGACCTTCCACCATGCCCTTCCTGTCTTGGAGCTGGCCAACTATAGACTAAAAACACGAACCAAAAAAAAAAAAAAAAAAAAATCTCTTCTTTAAATTGCAGATTTCAGGTATTTTGTCCCACTGACTAAAGCAGATTTTGATTTTGGTACCAGGAGTGACAGCTGGCTCCCAGGATGCCCTCAAACATTCACCCTATTATTCTATCATAAATACTTGACTTCTTTCTAATCCTAATCTTTTCAGCACCCAAGTTTTCCTCTGATTCAACTTTCCAAGGCCCAACTTTACAGGAGATTCCTTTCCGGTGAAACTCAAAAAGTTTTAAATCTGTGCCATTTGTTCTTGATTCTCAACCTAGAGCTGGCTAAAAGCCCCCCAGCAGTACTCATGCCACAGCCTGAATACTGGGCTGCCTTGAAACTTCCTCTACCAGATTAATTAGTTTCCATCCTTAATCTCGGCTTCCAAAACATGTCAGGACATGAGCAAATTGTAGACACATTTTCTGCCAGAGTATAACATATATGGCCAGGAGTCCAACTGGCAGTGGAATCTTTGTTCCCAGCTGAAACCTCCTGAGCCTGGTCTTTACCATCTGTCACTTCACCAGAATCCTGGTCTTCAGAGCTCTGACTTGAACCTCTCATTGAGCTTGGCTTATAGTGTTCTGGGGCTGCTTCTCTAGCTGGTATCTCCAAACCTCTCCAAATGCCTCCAACAAAGACTTCTGAACCACATGGTCAGGTAGCACCACAACAATGGCCCCACTTCTCTGGTACCAACCAACATCTGTTTTCACATCAGGCCAGTGGGAAAGATGCTTTAAGGGCATCCTGGGAACCAACAAAGACCCATCCTTCAAAGGCTCAAAATTGCAAAAGTGAAAGATGGCTTTGAAGAGAGACCCAACCTGTCATGCTCCAGAAAAGCTACCTGGGGAATTTGTTCATAGTGCTCAGCCATCAAGGCACTTTGACACCTCTGCAACCATGATGCAAGGGAGCCCATGTGCTACTCAAACTGGTGGCAGACCTTGGCACTGCCCACATGGTCCTGGTTTTACAAGCACACAGAATGCAAGAGTTGTGGGGTCAAGGAGTTTCCCACTCAAATATCAGAAGAAAGCCTAAAAGGCTAGGACATTGCATAGCACAGTTAAGTCATCACTAGGTTTCACCACTCTGTTCTTCCAACTCTCTGCCTGCCCCAGCATGGGGGCCAACCAGCTGAGGGAGGCAGGAAGCTGACCAGCCACCCTTTCTCATCTTTTGTCTCAGCTGGCCAGCACCCTAGCTATCCATACTGGGGTTTGAGGCCCCTGAGGCCTAGAAGACCCGGTATCCAGGGTCACCCAAGCCTTTTGGAGTTTATATCTCCCCACAGCTTGCTCTGGGTGCTAGACAAGGAGCTATAGGATTCAATATTTTCCCTGTTGGGTTTTGGGCTTGCTTTGCTCTCACTGATTCCTATCCCCGGCTCCTCTCTTTTGGAATGGGAATATTTGTCCTGTGCCGTTGTGTGTTGGCAGTGTTTAGCTTCTTTTTGATATTATAAGGGCTCATAGCTAACAGTTTACTTTACGTCTCAAAGGAGACTTTGGACTTCAACTTTTCAGTAATGCTGGAACTGTTAAAACTTTGGCAACTCTTAGAGACAGACTAAACACATTCTACACATGAGTCTTTTGGGGGCCAGGGGAAGAATATGAATGTTTATGTGTAGATGATCCCCAAAGCTTCGTGTTCCCCTAGGTGGGCCTTGGGGAAGGTGATTGGGTTATGGCAGCATTGTAGCTGACTGGCTGTTAGGAGATAGGGTCTGGGCAGAGGAGATGGGCTGCAGAGGATGTGACCTGGAAAGGTGCATCTCCCTTCCTGGCTCCTCCCTTCACTCTTTACTTCCTTTCCTCCATGAGGTGAGCACCTTTCCTCTGCCCAGGCCCTTCTACCCTGCTTTTCTGACTTGGAGCCAGCCAACTATGGACTAAAAAATGTAAGCTAAAAAGAAACCCCTCTTTTCTGAAACCCTCTTAAATTTCCAGGGATGAGGAAAATGACTAAGACATGGTCCCACTATGCGGTAGCACTTCTCCCTTCTGATGCTCTTCAGACATATTTCCGAAATCATGGGCTGTCGACTAACCCTGGTTGGTCTAGGGTGGGTCGGATGCATCTGTGAGCTCAGGAATCAAATTAACCCACGGTGCTGTGGCAGCCAGTGATACAGCTCAGAGGCACAAGCGCCTGCCTGGCAAGCGCAAGGTCCCAAGTTTGATTCCTGGTACAAAAAACAAAAACAAAAAAAAAAAAAAAAATGCTATGGCAAATTGCAGATCACACCATGAAGACAAGCTTACCTGTTATCTGCATGGTTTACATAACTAAAACCAATTCCCAATTCAGGAGAACGTGCAAACAAGTGACACTTTGTGAAAGATCAAAGTCCCAGGATGCCAGATGATTAAGTGTAATTATAGCTGTGTATATGCGACACCAGGACTCATTAGTGTCTGCACTTGGAAGGAGGAAAGAACATGAGCTCGCAGGGGTGTGGCTGGGATCCAGCGCAAGATCTGTCTGTTCCTGGGACAGCAGATGTGGGAGGCCGAGGAGACCAAAGCTGGGAATGGGGATTTTAACATCACAGGGAGGTCTGATGAAAGACAGGCACTGTCTGCCCAGGGAGGGGGTTTTCATTCGAGGGAAGCAAAACCTTCAGCGCTTGCAAATGTTACAAGCCTCAAGTACCTCAGGCAGGACGGGTGTCTGGGAGGAAGTGCGAGGCAGGGGCACAGCCAGCGCAGGGTCATGGCAGAACCTGGGGAGCGAGGGAGGAGTGCGAACCTCTTTCTGGCGGGGCGGGGGCCTGGCAGAGGATTTGAACAGGGGAGGGAGATGTCCTGGGGAGTGCTTTAAGAGACTACTGGATCAGTTATGCATTGCTACAGGAATCCACAGACCTCCGTGGCATCCAGCAGTAAGCGCTCATCACTGACACACCCAGGATGTGGCTCGCACAGGGATCTGCATGGCCTTGGCTGGGCAGGCTTGAGCCCCAAATTCTCTCTCAGCAAAGGCAAAAGTGCCCTGGGTTCAAGGCCGCCCACACCGAGGTCCCACCGCCGACCCCAGAGAAGGACCCGCTGTTGGTGTGTGTTTGCGCATGGGGGAGGAGTCGGGTTTGCTGAGGCCCTGTGCACTGCGAGGGAGCTCAGGAGAATGGGGCCTGCTGTGGCCACTGCCTGATGTCCCCTTGACAGTTTCCTCCTGCAGGTTACGGCTACTCTTTTCAGCAGAGACTTTCCAGGTCGTATAGTCCTGAACGGGTTTCTCAGGCCCATACCCAAATTGTGACTCCCCCGCTTATGGCAAAGAGCTAGGCGTGTTTGTCAGAAACCATAGCAAATGCCACCCCACAGGAGACCCCAAGAGAACATAGGCGGGGTCTCTTTGTCCCCTTCTGCCTCCCCACCCCACCCCAGTTCTCCATCTGCCCCCACCCCGCCCCTGAACAAGCCAGCAGTGACCCCAGAGGGTAGAAAATGCGTCTAATTTTGGAAATAATTCTCTACAGCCAGGAAGGGGTGGCTGCATGTCCAGGTTCTGCAGGATCTGGCTGCCGGGGCAGAACTGAGTGGGGCCCCTACTCCCCAAGAGCTTCCCAAGACCCCAGACACCTCCGACATCACCTCTCAAATCTCAGCTTCCCAGAGAGCCGCAGCCCCCAGGCCTCCCGAGGATGTCTGGGCGCCGACAGGTCCTGGTGTTACCCTGTCTGGCACGGGATGCTGCCCTTGCAGCGAGTTCCAGAAATGGACCAATCACATGCGCTCAGGGTCTTCATGCCCTGCGAGACTAATGGCGCCGCACCGACAGCTGGTTAACCCGCAGCCCCCGCTCTGCCTGCCAGGCAAGCTGCTCTGGCAGTGCACGACAGAAATCATATTTTTAAAAACACAAACATCCCCAAACTCAAGGAGAAAAAAATGCAATCTCTACTGAGGATATGATCCAGGTGGAAGTGCAACACGGCTGGAGGAAAGAGGAAATGACCCGGGCTTAGGAAGCAAGCGTTCCCGGCAGCACAGCACCTCAAGCCCTGTGTCACGAGGCTACGGATGGAGTGCCCATTCTTGGTTCACACAGGCAACCCGGAAGGGAGTAAAGCGACGCTGTTCGCTTGCAGTAGAGATCAAACTTTTGGCCTGCTGAAGCAAGGAAAGACCAATAAGTATTTAGCTGTGGTGCCTTTCGGGTACTGTAGGGCAGTGCTCAGAGCTGATAAATCAGCCAGTCGAAGATGGAAAACCAAATGGAGAAATGGTCGTTCTGTAGTCCAGCAGGTTCCGGGGCTCTGGAACCCAGCTTCGCCAGCACTGCTGTGAGAAGGCAGAAATCCCCACCCCTGGGTATGTCAGCTGCTGCCACCCGGGCTCAGCCTCCAAGCAGCTGCTCTGAGGTCACCGTCCTTAGGACTTCCAATTTGGGGTGCTGGCGGAGCCCTGTGCGGCCCACACGCCTCACCTCAGTATGCTCCCTGTCTCCACCGGGCAGCCCCGCAGTGTGCTTGGCTCTCCTGCTTCGAACAGGCGCTGCCTAGGCTTCCTATGGGTCTTCCACCACTGCGCTGGGACTGGAAGCAGGTGCGCGCTGCTCGGGAGGGGCCCAGGGCAGCGCAGGAAGCAGGGCGAGGCCAACCTCGGCCTGAGCCTGGGATCTCGGGAGCTGGGAGTGGCGCTTGCCACAGTTCAGCCACCAGCTGACAGGTATGCTCTGCAATAGCAGCCCTGCAGGAGACAGCTTGTTACCGGCCAGGGCCCTTTGCAGAGAGGCTGGGGCATTAGGTCTCGGATGTGTGCACCTTCTGGAATTTGAATTTGCGGAACACGCTTGCAACTTCCTCCACCCCCTCACCCACCGTAGCCCCCCAGAGTGCAAGAGGAGTCACTTTTCTCTGAACAGCTGCTCAGCTCCCCACCCTGGGATAACCAGGAGGGATTTAGATGAGAGGTCAGCTGCACTTACAGAAGCATGTCAGGAAGAGTTACAGCTGCCCGGGAACACACAGGACCCAGTGTTATGACCCAGATGACAACCCGGAAGGGAAATGGCGAGTCAGAAGGCGCCGGGCCACCAGCACCAGCTGCCCCCTGAGGACTGGACATCACTGCTGGGTGGAAACCAACTAAGATGCACATCCTGCTGCTTCCTCTTTAAAGAGAGCGAGGTCTTAAATTATTACTGCTACAGATTTCAAACAGAATTCCTAAAGTCCTTGGCAAACCCCTTCAGTTCTGAGAATTAGCAGTGTAAACAAGATTCCAGGGGGTGTTTAAAGTGCTCTGCGAGCTCCCTCCGGCTCTGCAGAGCCTCCAGCTTCGTTTCCCGAGCTGCTAATGAGCCACAGTTCTCGTCCCTGCACCCAGCTGGCTGGTGCCTGCAGTAGCACAGCATTTCGTACCCTCTGCAGGAGCCTGTGGGTAATAACAAGGCCCCTTGGCTGGGCACAAGGATGCCACCAAGTGGTCTAGCCCCAACCCCCCTCACCTGTCCCTATTCTTGTGCCCTGGCACATGCTGACGTTAGGAAAGCTGGCACGGGCAAGCATCTCCATAAGCTCCCGTGGGTGAGGGAACTGGGCACAGAGACATGGCCACTCACCTAGCATCCCACAGCTGGAGCCCAGCCCTGTGATTCTGAATCCCTCCGTGAGACTTGCATCTCCAGCAGCTGGGCCAGGAGCAGCACAGCTTGCTGGCAGGTTTCGTGTTCTGAGCACTCAGGCGGGGTTCAGATTTTTTTTTTTTTTTTTTTTTTTTTTTTTTTTTTTTGCCCTGTTTCCTCTTGTTTCCAAGTTCTTTGCTGTGACTCTTCCTGACATACCTTGCACCTGGCTGCTCTGACCCACAGCCCCCTGGCCTCCCCTCCCCCTACAATAGCTGATCCATAGACTGATGTGCGCATCCCAACCCTGGAGACCCAGCACACGGGTATGGCTGGGGGTGGGCCGTGTGGTCCCCAGGACCTGCAGATGCTCCCTGGGATTGCCCAGCCTGGCCCATGGTTAGATCCCGGTGAGTGCCAGGTGTAAGGATGGCTCCTGGGCTGTGCGATCCTCAGCATGGAACCCAGAGCACCAGGCTCGACCAGGGCCCTGTGTGCAAATCCAGGCGGGAAGGCCGAGGTCCAGAGGCAACAGTGCCCGCAGGGCTGCAGGCCCCCCCCCCCGCAAGCCTAGGCCTTGCCCCCAGCCCAGAAGAACCCCCAGCCCAGGGTGGAAAAGGCCTCAGCTTGGAGTCCAGGCCCAACTCCCAGGTGCATGACTACCGAAGACCCCCATCTGTGGCACAGGGGTAGCAACAGCCCACTTTGTAGACAGCGACAGAAATGACACCCCGTAAGGTCCCAAGCACTACCTCCATACCGCACACTGCCACCCCGCTCTGGAGATGAGCAAATGGACGCAGAGGCAAATCCCTTGGCCAATCACACAGCAAGGATGCAGAGGCAGGACTGGGCCCAGACAGCCCCAGCAGTCTAGGAGCCCCAGGCCCCAGACCTTTCTAGGGCGGAGCCCTGCCAGCCCAGCCTAGAGCCTCCCTGCCCTCCCTCACTCTGCACACCACCCGCGCACCCCTGTGAGAGGCTCTCAAAACACCCTGCAGAGAGCTCACTCATGTACAAGAGAAAGTCTGCAGCTTGCAGTTAATCCCTGCTTTGCAGGGACGTGAACACGAGCCCATTAGAAGGCTATATCCACTAAATACACATTCAAGATGTGGGAGTGTCTATAATTGCCACCTTCATCGATTTCTGATCCTGCGCAGGGGTGCCAAGCATCTAATGAAGCCAGGAGCCCGGGTGGCCCCCCCTGCTGGCCATGCTCTCGAGCGAGTTTTATGGGCTGTTTCCTCGGGTCCTCTTGGGGAAAGCCCTTGCCCCTCCACACCCCTTCATGGAGCAGCGCCCCATCCCTCTGGCAGGAATCCCCTGCTCCTTGGTGCTATGAAGCGCCAGGCTGTATGAGCACCCGTGTGGACACGGGGGAGCGGCAGCCCTGCAGAGGAATTCTTCCAGTCCCTACACCCAGGATGCCCCGCCTGGTTTGGCAGCAGCCCAGGACCTCTGAAAGTGTTGAACTGGATGCAGGAAAATTCTGTACCCTACGTGGACTGGGCTGCTTTAATGTGCTAAGTGCGTGTGGTTTATGCCCAGGAAAGTGTGAGGTTGGGGAGGATGCGGGTGAAAGGGCTTGAGGCGCATGACCTCAGAAGCCCCTTCCAACCCAGGCACCATGACCCCAGGCCTGACACACCCAGCCAGAAGAAGCAATAACAGCCCTCCAGGGGGCCACTGTCTTGGTGGTCATGGGGCTGCTCGTAAATCTTGTGGCCATGACATGTTTGTCCAGGCTCAGTGATAGCCCCCTTGGAAATTCCACCAGCCCCTGCACCAGTGAGTCTCAAGGGCAGCCCCTTGCTGTTTTCTGCGGCAACATCCACGCCTGACCTGGACTTGACCCTTGACCACGTGTGTCCCTGGGAGGCTTCAAAAGATGACAGGAAAATGCAACCCCCTTCTCAGACCTTTGGAGGATAAACCGTGGCGGAAGGTGCCCGAGGAAACACTCCCCAAAGCAGCACCCTCTTTCACTGGAATCCACCTTCAGCAAGGGGGCCGGACCCTCGTGCAGGCTCGGAGATTATGTTCCCACAGCCCTGGAGGCCGCGGCGTGAGAAGTCCAAGCTGGAATTAAAGTAAGCCAGAGGAATGCTGGTTTTCTGATTTTAAATCTTTGAAACTTTTAATCCCAGATTATCAAATGCAAAATATGCCCCCGCTGGAAATGAAAAGCCCTCGATCGCTGAGGTTTGGAGCTAGCACTGGGTTAACTGTCCTTAGCTATCCTGGCTGCCTGCGATCCACAGTGCTCCTACTTAGTTATTAAAACTTCCACTTCTTTCACTTACAAAAGAAGGCTTAAGGAAGCAATTTCCCCTGGCCTTGGCGTGGTTTAAAGTCACATAAAACCTGGGGAAGCTCAGAAATCTCTGCTGCAGGAGTGGACGGGAAGCGTTGACCCCAGGCGTCTCCCCATGGGTCACCTCAGGTGCTGTGCTGCAAGGACTGTCCAAGGAAGGGGCAATTGGGGAAGGCCCTGAGTTTGTGACCTGGGAGTTTGTCCCAGCAGCCTTGGGAAGAAAGAGTTGGAGGAAGAGGAGAAGGGAGGTCACTTCCTGGAGGAGCAGTGCAAACGCCACCTTGCATTTTCAGCTGTTTCCTTCATCCTCTGCCTAGTAATATTTTCCCTCACGTTCACAAGGGACAAAGTGTACAGGAAGCCAAAGGGCTCTCAAAATTGCTCCCTGATTTTCTAAACAAAAGAGCACCAAATCCAAGAGCAGAGTTCAGCTGAGATGGTAAGGGAAACGAAAAATTCTACTTTTCACCCCCTTAAACACCAGCTTTCTTTTGGGATAACAGAAGGCCTATGTTTGCCAGCTGATGCTGTTGACAGCAGCTCCCTGTCACAGATCGAAGCCATTCAGCTCCTCCGCGTGTCCCTGTGCCTGCTGCGGCTGGAACGCAGCAGTGTCTGGGGGAAAGCAGGGAAACCCAGCCCGGGGCAGGCGGGAATCAGGGAGGGGCCTGACGGGTCGGCCACAGCTGACACCGACACTGAGGGAGGTGGCCTCGCTGTGCCCCAAGGCAGAGGCCTTGAGATCACTATGTCCCCTGCCAGTCCAGCAGCGCCCTGCCAGACCCAGGTAGGGGCTAGCGAGGGTTTTCAGAACATTCATATTTGTCCCCAGCCCATTTCTTTTTTTTTCTAATTCACACTGCTTTTTTTTAAGGTAATAAAGTAATTTAAAAAAACATTAGAAACAATACAGAATTTCACTAAACAAGATGATAGGAATTCAACAGTGGTTGTTATATTGCATATTGTTGTCTTTGGATTAGTTGTTCATATTACCAGATATAAGCATGCAAAACTGGTCCAAAAAAATTTAAACATGAGCTGTTCCTTTCAGTAAGGCAATAGAAATCAGCAATGCAATTATCCCAGCTATCCTTGTATATGCATATGTTTTTTTCCTTCCTTCCTTCCTTCTTTCTTTTCTCCTTTCCCTCCTCCCAGCTGTTCCTTCCCTTTGAGCAGCTGCGTTCTGTCACCCATCCCCACAAGTTAGCTTCATGTCACAGCAGCGTGGGGAGGAAAGGTGTCAGGGAGACCAGATGTCCGGCTGCACTCAGCAAAGAGGCCCAGCCCACCTCTCCTTGGGTTAAAACACAGGGCTCCCCCTCTAGTGGACACAGCAGGCCTCCTCCTTCTGTGTGACTTCTGCGCTGCCGGCCAACACCTGGCTCCGCACTGTCCCCTTAGGAGCCTAAGCACTGGGGGCTGCTCCGCAACCTGGAAGCGGCGTTCCTTGGGACAGTGGCACAGAGGTTAGGCAGGAGCAGCGGTGTTAAGAAAGGAATAGCTCTGAGGACAGAACAAGCTGGCAGGCTTCCTGGAGGGGGAGGGCTTCAGAGGTGTCAAGCTTTGGGTCAAGAAAGAGCAAAGCCACAAACACAGAAACAGTCCCAGGGGACACGCCGTCCTTGCCCGGCTCTGTGGGGCAGGCGTGTGCTGAGCGTATGTCATAAATTCCGCCCTTAGCCCCACAGCAGCCTCTGCGTTAGTGCTTTCGTTCCCGGGCGTGAACACAAAGAGGCTGGCTCAGAAAGGCTAAGCACGCGGTCCGGGTCACATGCAGTGGCGGAGGACCAGGCAGCCCGATGCCTGCGTTCAAGACCAAATCACACATTTGTGTGCGTTCTTCGGGGAGCAAGACCAACACCCCAGCGTAGTGCTCAGCAGTGTACGCCCTGCCCCTTCTTTAGGCTCATGCCTGTCCTGCCCCAGCCTCCCACCCATGGCACCAGGTCCCCAGGCCTCCAGTCAAGGCCGCTGCCTCCGGGCTGGGCTCACCTTCATTGTGCTCCAGGTGTCCCGGGAAGCCCTCCTGACCCCACCCTCCGCTGGGCCCCCAACTACCCCGGCCCGCCCCTCCCTGGCTTGCTTCTCCCATGCACCTCTGAATCTACACAGCTTCCCACTCCCTGACCTGCCGGCCCTCAGCTCTGCCCCTGCCTGGACGGGGAATCTACAGTACACGGCCCTTGCTCAGACACAGAGACAGGCTTGCCAGGACCTGGACTGGAGTGGATGTCGGAGGGCTGCAATGCCCCACAGTCTCCTGCAGACCACAGGGAACCAGTGAGGGCAGCAAGACCCCCGAGCTCTCAGCCAGATTCCTTCACCGCCAGGAACGCAGGGCTTTAAGCCTGTTCAGGTCTGGCCTGCAGCCGCAAGCCCATTCTGCATGAACCCAGGTGAGGATGGTTTCCCCAACACCAGGCCGGGCCGCACCCTTCAAGTCACTCACCCTCCCCGACAGTGACATCCAGCCCCACGCTGCCTTTTCCTCACCCGGTCCATATTCCCAAAGTCTTCCTGCATCAGTCTGGGCGGGGTTCAGATTGCTGGGGACTCTGGACAAAGGAGGACAAGGTGCAAGTCTCTCGCATCTCTGTCCACCTCCACCCCCAACAATCCAGGCAGAAGCTGTCGTCCATCCTCCGAATTCATAACGCGGATTAATGGGTTCTTTCCTCGTCATTCTTTCTAATCCTAGCCTTCGGGCTGAGCAGGATAAGCAGTCAGAGCCCTGGGGGCTTCCTGGGCTCTCCGAGGCTGGTGTGAGGGCCGGAGCCTCTGTCTGCATCCAAACGTCCCCAGATGCCCTCAGCAGACAGCAGACCCCGTCCTGCTGTCCCAGCCCAATCCCGAGGCCTAGGTGCTCCTCTCTGTGTCCCAGCCAGATCCCCTTGGACAGCATCTGCGCCAGGCCTAGCAGGGACCCCGAGGAGGGGACAGGAGGGAGTGTCGAGGCCCCAAATACACCCTCTTCGGAAAAAGAGAGACAAGAGCCAGAGAACAGGGGCATATCTTGTGTTCACGGCCCATCGCTCACTTCTCCAAAGGAATATTCGCCACGCATTTGTATGCTGCAGCCTCCCTTAACTCCGTGATTCATCATGTCTCCCCCCAGTACATCATTAAGATGATCATCTGCATTTATGAAGGCGGCTGGGCTGGAGCCTGACACTCACTTCAGAGTGACGCGCGTGCCCGCACGCACACACACATACACACGCATACACGCACACACCCGCAGCAGTGTTTGGCCATGATTTAGTGCTGTGTACATCCATTAGGAGAAAGTATCCCTTTTGATATCCGTGTGGGGTTTTCTCCCTCTGCTGCTGATTGGTATAATTTATATGAAGGCTCCAAACCCCCCGCCAGGCTGGGATAGCTTGTGATACACATAATTACAAACTCTTCTTCCAGCTTTGTGTGCTATGTGGAGAAAAGACATCTTTAAAGGAGCTATTTTCGTTGTGCTGATGAGATGCATATTCATGTGAGGTGCACAGCAGGTCTGGGGGACCCGACCAGCCAAGGGGGGACACAGGAGGATGGGGAGTGGGCTGCTGATTTGACTGTGACCTTGAGCTATGTGCAGACCAGCCTTCAAAAGGCCTTGCGTCAGCTCCCTGCCTCTGCCAATAACCAGCAGAACTGCACCAGGCCAGCGTGTGGCCAGGACAGGGAAGGCACGTGTGCAGGATCCTCTACTTGAAGAAGCAAGATACCCAGGTGAGACACAGGACCGTCACGCCAAGGATCATTAAAAATGTGTTTGTTTCCCTGGGCGGTGGGCTCAGAGCTACCCCTGAACATACCTTCTAACCCTAGGATGTGCAGAGCAGGGGCTGCTATGAAATAAATAGACAAAAAAAAGGCGATGTGGGTGTCTCCCCGCACCCCTTCTCCAGCTCCCTGGTGCATCCAGGAGGTTGTGCACAGGCTGATCCCAGCGACGCAGGTCACCTCTGTGACCGGTGGCTTGGCCCCACACCCCTGCTGCCTGCAGGACCCTTGGGTGTGTCTGTTTAGGTTTCAGGACGATTTTGCTACTCAGGGAGGAGTCAGGGGAGAAAAGATCTGACAATAGCAATGCAGTTCCACCTAGGCAGGAGCTGGAGGGCAGAGTCTGCTCTTTATCTTGGGTGAAGGACTTAGGGAACTGGGGTGCTCAGGCCTGGGGTGTTGCCAGGGAGCAGCACCCCAGGGAGGTAGGGATGTAGACATTACTCTGATGTGGACAGGAAGTCGCAAGTCACCTAGGCACACAAGTCGGGGGAGGGCGCAAGCAGCCACAGCGCCCACCTTCCAGGTTGTCCGGCCGAGCACATGGCCCAGCAGAAAGACATGTGAGCTTCCAGTGCAACCTTGCTCTTTCACTAGAGGTGGAAAAGAGTAAAAGGACAGAAGTAACATTAATTACTTGGAGGGGAAAATACACATGACATAAAATTGACTGTCATCAGCCTGTTTATGTGGCTATAAGTGTGTTTCCATTTTTCAGCACTGTCACCGCTGTCTCCAACACCCTCCCGCTTCCCACACTGAAGCGGTCCCCAGGGAGCTCCCCCCCCCCAGCCTCATGTGACAGAAGCCACAGGCCTGTCCTTGCCCGGGCCCGTTGTGCTGTGGCTCATGTCAGAATTCCCCTCCTTTTAAAGCTGGCTCCTAATCCCTCACGCAGTGGGGCCGATTTGCTTATGGTCTGTCCACGGATAGGCTTGTGGGCCCACCTCCTGGCTGTGTGCCTCCGCCCCTTCCAGCACACCTTGTGCACTTTGTCGCGTTGAAAATGCTCAGCGGCCATGGGACTGTGGTCACTGCGTTGGAAAGCACAGGGCCCAGGCAAGGGGCAGTGATGGGGAGGAGGACGTTGGAGCCAAGGCCCGGGGGATAGCCGAGCCCCGTCACTGGCCGTGCCCACAGGAGACGCACGGCCAGTGTGACCAGAGGCTGCGTGCAACGCCCTGGCCTCATTGCTCCACGAGGACAGCAGTCAGCCTTGCCGTGGGGAAGGTGAAAGAGCACAAGAGGCCCTGTGGGGCAGTGCCAGGCTAGGGCTGGGCGAGGCTTGGGGAGCAGAGCAGACAGTGCTGGCCAGCCCAGGACAATCGCCACACTAGCTCATGGGCCTGGAAATCCAGGCCCCCGCCTGCGGGCCCTGCCCATGAGAGGCTGAGCAGAACCGGCTGAGCTGACCGGAGGGACGCTACAGCCCCCAGCCCCGTGCAGAGGAGGAAGAAGGAAGCGGGGACAGACGTCTGGGTGTCACTGACACTTCGTGGGAGGGTGATCTGCTGGCAAGTTTCCTTTTTAAATATGTATTAGTTCTCAAGTTGTATACACAGAAGTAAAGTAAGAGAAAGAGAATCGTGTCTACCCCGATTCCGATGACTGCCGCGGACCCTCGTATGTCACGCACATGAGCATGGGTGGGAAATTCAGAAGATCCATAAGTAACAACGTGAGAGCAAAGCCTGCCCGTGAACACGCGCACTTCCTTGTACTCATGTGATTTCCTTCATAAAAAGCACTAGCTGTCATCCCAGCACTCTGGGAGGCTGAAGCAGGAAGAACACAAGTTTGAGCCCAGCCTGGGCAATTTAGAGAGACCCTGTCTCAAAATAAAATGCACTAACAAGGCTGGACAGGAAGCTCGGGGCAAAGGCCCTGGGGTCAGTCCTCAGTGCTGCACCCCACACTCACCTCCCGCAAAGTACCTGGTGCAAATCTCCACACGACACCCCACTGATGGAGTATGAGATAAAATCATGCTCAGTGCGCACCTTCCTGCCCCCGGGGGGAGGAAACACGGGGGTGGGGTACAGGAGACGCCAGGCAGAGTGGCATCGCTGGATGGAGGGGTTGGCCTCAGGTCCTAGCGAGGGTTCCCGGAGGTGTTGGTAGGAGGCCCCTCAGGCTCCCTGGCAGCACCCTAGGCCTGAGCACCCCAGGTCCCTGAGTCCTGCAACCAAGATAAAGAGCAGACCTTGCCCTCCAGCTCATGCCTTCTGAGATCCTCCTCTTCCCCTGGGAGGAGACCCGCAGGACCCTCTGGCTGTCTCAGAAGGCACCCCTGTGGGTGCCCTGCCACCCCAGCCTTGAAGAAAGAACCACCTGCCCCTCCCCCTCCTCCGGGACTGCAGAGACAGATAGCCCCCTCCGTGCCCCAGACACTGCCATGTTTCCTGTGTGAGACATAAAGCAATAGCTGGTGCTGGGGGCGGCTCGTCACCTCAGAGATGCCGTCAGCTCCAGTTCTTCATCCCCCACCTCAGCCTTCACAACTGTTGGCATTAAGTTTTCATGGCTGCAAAAGAGCTGCCAATGCTCCCAACATCTTGTCCACTCCAGGGGGTAACAGTCGTAATGATCTTTCCTTGCTTATTGTCAGGAAAGCAAAAACATCTCAGGTTCGTGCCACAGCATTTCCCTAAGTACTTCAGAGATTCACAAGCCACCCTGAGCTTCTAGGAAGAGGGTGACAGACAAAGGGTGGTATCATCCCAGCCACTGCAGGGGATGGGCAGGGAACAAAGGAGATGGCGCGGGCAGGGCCGTCAGCCACACTCACACTCACTGTCTTCAAGGCCACGCTGGGCCCCCTCTCCCGGCTCCCTGGGGCCATGCACACATAGGATCCCAGGTCTTCATGGAGCCAGGAGGAAGCCCCGCCTAGCCAGGGTAGACTCGAATACTGTTTTGGCTTCGGTAATGCCTAGATGTCTGCTTTTCCTTGTTTAGGGAGAAAGGTGGGGCTTTGCACTTATTTTTAGATACCATCTCCTTAATGATTGTCTGGTGTGAAGCAGCTTCACCTTCAGACCCCCGGGGCTCCAAAGGGTTCTTCCTTGACTACAGCACAGAGAAGGCACTCGCTCATGCAGTAAAATGCATTGTCACTTCCTCATTATAACACAGTGCCCATCCTGCCGCACGTTGAACATGACAATCACACCTCTGATGAAGGCAATAATGCAGGAGACGGTTGTTTGCACAGGGCAGAGTTGTTGCCGTGGTTAGATTATCGGAATTTTTATTATGGCGCTAAAATGAAAACTGATAAGAGGGAAAAGCGGCAGATACACCTGGTTTCCCCGCGTTGCGGAGGCAGGGCCACAAGTGTGACAGCCATCAGGGCCGTCGGTCACCAAGGCAGGCATCCTCATCCGTGCACGGCGCCAAGCACCGGCTGCTCAGAGGGTGGGGCTGGCCAGCGGAAGAACTGGGAGCTGTGTCCCCCAAGCCCCCACCTCCTGCTCAGTGGGTGGCCCGGTCCTGCGCCTCACTGAGTTTGCAGAGGAGGTCAACTTTCATCAAGCGTGATGCGCACGGGCCACCGGGTCTGTCAAAATGGCCCGCTGCCTGGTCTCCTCCCTGACTGACAAAGGCCACCTGGCCCGGGTCACATTCTGTACACACAAAACGAGTCCTCCTCCCAGCATCTTTGACAGCAAAACTGCCAGAGCAGGTTGAAGGTCGTGCAGAACCAGCCCCGCTGTCAGCACCGCCAGTCTCCAGCACTGTGGAGCCAGCGACCCCAGCAGCCAGCAAGAGGACGTGAGCTCAGAGCAGGTTCACGGCCTGGGACGGTTTGCGCGGGTCCAGGAGCAGGCTGAAGACCCGGAGGGCTGGGCTGAGCTCCAGGACCAAGGCCTACTGGGAGAATACCCCGTGCTGGGTAAGGCCCATCTCTGTGCCCCGTTCAGCCTTGGCTGATCGGACGAGGCCTGCTGTGTTATGAAGGGTGGTCTATGCCATCGTAGTTCGGTGCCTTAAATGCTAATCTCACCCAAAAACAGCCTCGCAGACTTGCTGGGAAGGATGTTTGACCGGGTGCCCGGGTACCCCAAGGTTGGGCCACTGGTCACGAAAAACTCTCCAGCATGGGCAGGGATCAGAGTCCAGAACCCTGGAGACACCGCCTGGTCCTTCACAAGTCACCATCCCGTTGTTCTGGAAAGCCGTGTCACCCCAGCTCGGTCGCCAGCTTCACAGAACCCTGTGGTCCCAGTACACACCAATTTTGGTTAACAGTGGGCTCACGTTAAATGTGAAAACTGAATGACACCCGGACTGGCTTAATGAAGGTATGGGGTACAGAACGAAGGAGAAGCCCCACCCTATTTGGGGCTGGTGGCCCATGAACTCCGGCGCAGTTCTGCTTAAATTCAGCCCAAGTGAAGGAATCCCCAAACAGCTGAGGGTGCTGGAAGGGCTGGGATGGGATGATGAGCGAACAGAAACCAGGCCACAGACGAGGAGGTCTGAGGATGCAGAAGGGACACGGGGCTCACGGGCGGCCGGCGCACCATCTGACAGGCTGTCGGAGGCAGGGTGAGTGGAGAGGGAGAGACTGTCTGCAGACGGGAAGGGCCGTCCCCAGGGGCAGCCTGTCCATCCCGGCCAGGACGAGCCAGGCAGACAGGCCGCCCTGTGGCAGAGCACTGTCCAGCAGTGTGCGTGCCGGACGGGAGGTCAGACAGTGCCTGGCACCTCTCCAAGCTCCGAGCAGGTCCTCGCCTCCCTGTCTGAGACAGAGATCCATCACAGGCTGAGAACTCGCAAGGGGGAAATGCCTGATCCATTCCTCCAGACTTTCCTGGAGTACAGACCGGAGAGTCCAGTGCCTCTGAGAGCCAAGAAGACGAGGCGGCTGGGGGACCACGCGGGAGCCATGCTGGTCCTCAGCCAGCCCAGGGAGCTGGTGCCAGCAAGGCCAAGGTGGCCCCGCAAGACCAGCTTCCCTGCCGCGGGCAGTGACAGCGGGACGGAGGTGGCCAGGGCTTCGGCTGCAGATTCCGTTCCCAAGGCCAGGCTTGATGTGGATGATAGCAGGGGGCGAGGGCTGTGCAAACTGGGGGGCAGGGGCCTCATTCACAGGGTCAGCTGCTGCCCCGTGGAGCCAAATGTGCCAGTTTTTCAAGAGGAACCAGAAATCCAGGTCCTTACGTGAGATCCAACCTGCGAACGCTGGCGACCAGATGTAAAATCATCTCGGTGGCATGAAGAGCGGTGCAGAGGAGCCTTCCGAGTCTCCGCTGCTCAGAGGCCCCAGCTGCTGTGCCCTACGCAGCAAGCACAGTGTCGCGCTCGCTGTGAGTGGCACTGCTCCTGCCTGGAGTGTGAGCAGAGCCTCTCTATGCTCACACCCAGGGGGATTCACAGCAGGACCGGCTGCCTTGAAGCCCAGTCACCCTGGCACTTCGGCACCAGGGAAAAGAAAGCCAGTCAAAACCACTTCCTGCTGAAAACTCATGCCAGCCACCAGGATGCTTGCTGCCCTTCTCCCTGGATCTGCAGCTGTGTCATCCTCACAACAGGGATTTGGAAGCAGGAGGGCCATTCTCAGTCCAGACCCTCCTTGACCAGCAGGGAAGTGAAGCGCCAGCAAGAGGAGGGGATTTGCGCAGGTCCCCAGTGAGTGGGCAGCAGAAGGGCATCCTGGCTTTTGGCGCCATCTGCAGGGCCTCCTGCCGGCCTCCAGGGATGCTTGCTGCGGGCTGTTTGCTTTTGTAGGAGAGAGCATAAGCAAAAGATGCCAGGCTCATGCCCTGGCACTGCTGGCCAGATCTACTGCACATGCCCCTCAGGAACACCTACTGTGTGTCACTGCCAAGCGCTCAGGTGACAAGGTGCTACCAAACAAAGGAAATTTCCATAAGTGACAGGCACGTTAGGCATGGACGTTTATGACGTCAAACATATCTGTAGCCTTAACAAGTGCCAAGTCCCAAACTGTAAAAAACATTCACTCCACGACATTGCCTCACGAGTACTTTTGGATAGTGCCTTCTTGGGGATGGCTCATTTTTGCAGCATGGTCAGGAAACACGGTCACTGTATCTCTTGCTCTCCCTCCTCTGGGCACATAAGCGCCTCACACAGTGATGCTGCTGCTGCTGCTGCTGCTGCTGCTGCTGCTGCTGGTGAGGAAGGAAGTGATGAGGAACACGGTGCTGGGGATCAAGTGATGAGGGCGGTACGGGCGGCAGTACCAGCAGTGATGTGGATGGAGAGGATGGCAATGACTGGCAGTTATAATAGTGATGCTGCAGAGTTTCCCAGAAACTGGAGAGACCAGGAGGGGAGTTTTCAGGAGGACTCTAACGGTGCACCGACCCAGCCACTAGAAATGCTCAAAACCCGGCTGGGCCCCGCACCAAGGAAACGTCCCCTTTTATACAATTTGTGACATCAAGCAAGTAGAGATGCAGAAGAGGAACAGAGTCATCCCAGCAGCTAGCCCTATCTTTCCTTGAAAGAAAGCACAGCCTGTGCGTCTCAGGATGTTAGGATGCTGGGAAGCTTGTTTATAACCCCATTTGCTAGTTTTATCACTGTTAGTACCCAGTATTCCCCTGTAAGGGGGGAGCTTCCCACAGGAGAACTGCATGAAGTGTGTCCTTATCAATAAGAAAAGCAAGTCTGCGTTCTTAAGGGAGGGAGTGCCTGAGCCGGGAACGTTTCACAGAAGGAGAAAGAGGCTAAGTTTCTCTCTGAGTTCTGCTTTACTGATGGTAAAATGATGGTGGGCATGGTGGTGGTGCTGGTGATGATGTGAAAGTGGATAACATGAAGGTGATGAAGGTGATAATGACCACAGTGGAAGAAAAGGAAGCTACAGCCAACATCTCTTGATCACTCTTGAGTCTAAATTATAAACATCTTTGTTTTAATCCTTGATAATTTTTATGAAGTGTCATTACCTCTACTTTATCTCCACTTTACAAATGAAGAGACTAAAAATTAGGAGGCTGAAACTTGTGCAAAGATGCACTAATAAATGAAGATTTGAATCCAGAATTATCTGCATCCCAAACTCATGCCTGGGTTGCAGATAGTGTATCTTCACCATGAACCTGTGTACACTGCACACAGATGAATGGCCAAATCCTTCAAAGTCCACTGAAGTACTTGGCAGCACACGATTCCATGTGTGCAGAGCGTCTATGTTGCCAATTCATGTGCATTCTTTAGAAAATAAGATGTGCTATTCTCTGCTAAGTAAATTTTATGCCAAGAAATTACTTATCAATAAATACTAGGCTGTAAAGCCATGTGGTTGGGGGCAGCTTTCCTCTGTGTGTAAAAGGCATGTTTTATTGAGAAAGCTGGAAGAGATGAAGTCTTTAGGACAGGTAAGGAATTACAGAAGGAAGCAGAGTCACTAAGGACCATTATTTTGTTTGCCACCATTAAACCTGTCAGCTTGTTTTCTTTTTGTACTGTAATTTTCCGCCAGATGTCGGGAGCAACAGGTTCCCTGGGAAAACACCTCCTTGTCCTCCACAGCTTTAGGCTGGTGGCTCTGGGCTGGGCCAGCTTTCCTCTGGGGTGCAGTATTACAGCATCCTGTGTTGTCCTTCAAAGGCATCCCAAGGACCAGCTCGTGCCCTGCAGATGGCTGGTGGGTGGCTGGGTCCGTGGAAGACTGACAGATGCCTCGAGATGCACATGGGCTCTTAAATCTTCAGAAGATGGCTACGAACACAAAAGGGTGCTCCTCCTCCGTGCACCAGCGCATCGGTGATGGTAGGGAAGCGGGTAGGAATTACACACACAGGTGATTAGAGCCACAGTTCTTACCCAAGGAAGCAAAGTTCCCATCATTTTCATTCCTGTGCTGAGCTGCCTGCCTAGTAGGAGAGCCCGCATGTGCACAAGCTCCTACTTCTAATCCTGGCCTCATTAATTTATTTGGAATTAACCAGCAGGATAACTTGGGAAAAAAGAGGTCTTGATAAAAATCCTAAGCCGGCAACAAACAAGAGATCTAGGTCACATATAATCCAATTGCAGTGACATGTAGAAGGTAGGGGGTTCTTTAATTTGAAGGCCTTTATCATCTATCGCCTTCTTCCCTCTTAGTTGGTAAGGGAGCCATGGAATTGTGCAGTAACCCTGCGCCCCGGGAGTACAGCGTTGGCCCTCCTAAGACTGCAAGACGAAGCCGGACGCTCCGCATGTTGGCACCTGACACTGGAGGCTGCTTCAAGTACAATGCTTAAGGCTGGTTCTGTCCAGACCCCACCCCTCTTGCCAACCCATGACCACTTCCTCTATCCTGTGGCCTGAGCGGGGGTGATATTCAAATTTATGGCTAAGAGTTGACTCCTCTCACTTGAACCACAGATTACAGTTGGTGTTTTCCACCCCTTCTCCTCCTCGTCATTCCTTCACCCCCAATGTTAAAACCCCCCTTTAGAATGACACTGAAATCCAGATGGCAGCTGGAGTCTCCGGCTCTGCCCTCCGCCAGGTGACACTTAAGAACTGTGCTGAGCACTGACCGTAAACAAGGACTTCCTTGAGCACTGCACGTACCATGTCTCATGTTGCACTCACCCAGTTTTTATGTGCGTTTCACCAGTGGACACACTGGGGCAAAGAGGAAGTTAATGGCTTGCCCGCTGCCACAGGTAAGAAAATACCAGAAGCCAGATTTGAACTCTGAGCCCAGGACCAAGTGCTGCGTACCATGTGCTGAGCCTGCTTGAGTCTGATTGTCCATCTGAACCCCTGAAGCCCCTCAAACAGGAACTTGCACTTACCATGGGCTTCTCCAAAGTTAGCAGAAGCTCTCTCCTCCCGGGGCATGATGTCCTTGTGCACTTCTCTGTCTGTTCATAGCCTGCATCCAATCCATCTCCAGATCTTGTAACCATGGCATCAAAATAGATCTAGAGTAGCCGCCTCTCCCCCTGCACCCAGGTCCCCATCACCCCTCACGTACGTCACCTCCACAGCCTGCATTCCTGCTTCTGCCCTTGACCTCTCCTGCAGCCCGTGCTCAACAGCAAGACTGGCATGGTCCTTCTAGAACACACCTCAGACGCCAGCTCTGACCAGGCCTCCCCGGCAGTGTCGTCCTCGGAAGGTCTTCCCTGCCGCTGCGTGACTTGGCCTCCGGAGCACCCTGCACGCCTCCCCTCCGATCTTTCTGTCCTCTTTCCACTCTTGCCACACCGGTCACCTTGCCGATCTTGATCATGACAGCTAATGCTCGCTCTGCTCCTCTGGCCTCCGGAGTTCTTTGGATATTCTCACTGTGTCCTTGCTCGGTCTGGCTCTCCGCCCCCTTGGCTCCTTATCAGACGAGGTTTTGATGATGCCCTTATCTAAATTCAGGTCTCTGAGGTCAGCAGCACCTGCCCTGCATGCTAAGGGGAACATACACACGACAGAATTGAGGCAGGGTGGGCCAGAGAAGCTTCCACGAGTGGAAATTTTACATACACTGGCCCGTGTTCCAACATTTTAGTGGACCGCCTCAAATATTGTTCTTGGGTGAATTGTTACACAGACCGTTATTCGTGCCTACTGCAACAAAAGGTCACGCTGGAGCCTTCGCTATTTCCAAAGCCCACAGGCGTCCTTGCCTCTGGAAGCCCATGCTGATGGCCTGCGAGGGGTCCTCTCTGACCCAGCCAGCCTTCTTGCCCACCCGAGTGACACAGTGGCTTCCCACCTCCTTCCCTGCTCCTGGCCAGGCCGTTGCACGGTACACAGAGAGGTCAGAAGACAAATCTCAATTCGAGACTTTAAGTAAAAAAAGCAAAGCGGGGAAAATGCACACAGCTCTGACCGTTTATCTGAGAAAGAGCGGGTGGTCTTTCTGTTTCCTCAAACAAACAAACAAATGCTACCGGTGGAAGAGGCAGAGCCCTGGACAGAGGGCCAGCTATAGAAGCTGAACTTTGCTGAACATGCCTTGCTAGGCTGGACTTTGAAAGGTATTTTACAAAGTTATTTTCAAAATCACCTTTACAAAAGCAAGCCCTAAAAAGCGAAAGCAAAATAGAATCAATAAATCTATCAAATTGGTGATGTTACTACACAGGTGGGAATTAATTTAAGTGGCTTAAAAACCTAAAGACATAATTTTAGTGTATATCCCTGGTGGCGCATACTCTGAGACCAGAAGGAAAAAATTTAATCTGCTTTCCGTAATCACGTTGCTCGTGATAGCACTGGTATTGTATTTTGAGGCAGTGTTTCATGCGTATATCTTATGGTATAAAATAAAACAAGTAAGTAAGTATTGAGGACTGGGGTTATCGGTTTGGGAGAGAAGAGGCACAAATGTAAAATGGGTGATGCTAAGTAAAAACTCTGCAGTCTTCGTTTGGACTGATGTGTCAGTGTGAGCTCCTGAGGTAGCACATCTTTTTAAAAAATGTATCCCTTTTTTGGTCGGGGGAGGGATCGGGAATCGAACTCAGGACCTTGTGCTTGCCAGGGAGGCACTGTGCCCCTGAGCTATTTCCCCAACCTTAAAAGTGTATCTTAAAGCTCTGTCCACTCTAAAGAATTAACAGACCAGTCCAGCTGTGCTGAACACCCCAGGCCGCAGACTGTGGGCTCTAAAGGCATTTCCTACCTCAGCAGGCAGGGTTCCTTGGAGAAATTCTGAGCCCAGGCCTGCAGCAGGGACAATACAAGAGCAGCACAGAACACCTGATCGCACCCGATGAGTAGGCACTGAGACCGCAGGTCACTCGGAGAGGTCATGCAGGCCGCCTTAACGGTGCGCTGTGAGCCACTGCAACAGACTGAAGCCACCTGGGTGGTTACATCGGTAATCTCATGATGACACTCAGAATATGAATTCATCTGGGCCACCCTGGAGGTATCTACGAAAAAAATTACTGTTTTGAGAATTGAAAAATAAAAGAGCTAAGCATTTCTTTTCTTCTGACTTAATTCTGCCCTTCTTACGCTTCTGTATCTCGGATAACATGAGGGGAAATTGTGCTTTATTGAAGTAATGCGAAGAAGGAGCCATAAAATGTTCCCATTTTCTAGAACTTGATGAAATAATGGGCCCCGACAATGACTCTCGGTGGCTGCTAACTCCCTAAAGTCAGTAAATAACAGGAATCAGAGAGAAGCCAGACCATATGTGCTTCCCACCGGAGCATCTCCCACCGCCATTCGTGAAGCGTTTGCCTCCCCCAGCACACCAGGGCCTGACCCGGTCCCAAAATCTCACCACCACTTCAGTGATGCAGAGGAGAGCAAGACAGGTCAGACGCACTCAGGGAAGAGCCCACAGGACCCATGCCTGGGAGAAGCCACAGGAACAAGGATCAGGTTTCTTTAGCAAATACATTGTGATTAAATAGAGCAAGGGAACTGTCCAGATCCAAGGAGGTCTGAGGGAATGACCTAACGCCTTGCTCAGCGTTCCCGGAGGGCAGTGGAGAGGGAGATGTTCCCGGACAGGGCTTCCCCTTTGCTGATGGCCCCGGGTGTGGGTCTCCAGTGGACCTCGGCCAGTTCCTAACTCCCGCACCTCACAACAGTGCGGCCTCCCGCCAGGCACGTGGCCTCTCTGGGTCTCTGCTTCCTCATCTGTAGGCTGGGACGGGTGACTTTTCCTGGCCCTGGGGATACGTGAGATCATGAGATGAGAGTGAGTAGTGAGTCGCTGGCATACAGTGAGGTGTTCAATGGTAGCTATTGCCACGGTTGACGTGGCCACTGACATGGCCACAGGCACCCTCACAACCCCAGTGACTGCCCTCTGTCACCCCCGCCACCTTCATCCTGTCCCCAGCATCGCCAGTAATGTCATCACCAACCCCAGCACCAGCGCCACTTCAGGAGAGGGTGGAACTGCACGATTTCAGGGCCCACACAGAGGTGTGCTGAGCCACAAACTTGGATTTTCTTTAAGCTCTTGGGATGCAGGTAGTGATGGGGTTGAAGACGAGGTGTGCAGTGTCCGGGCAGCAGCCCTCCTGGGTCCCGCCCATCTCCCCTGCCGTGCCCTCCACCGGGCAGGTGCAGTCTGTGCGCCTAGGGGGAGGCGGCGCTTCCCGGCCCTCTTCCTGTGTCCTCCAACCTCAGAAACAGCCTGAGGTCCTCAGCAGTGACCACCAGCAGGCCTGAGCAGTGACAGCTCCCATCAGGGGTCCGTGTAGGGTCAGAACGTAGGCACGTTTCGTGCTGTCTGCGATGTGCAGCTCTCTGCCCGGCAGTCGGCACAGCGGGCTGTCACTGGCTCATGACCCACAGATGGCAGGGCATTGGGGGGCTGTGGTACCATCGCTCTAAGCCCTCACAGTAGGCAGTCTGGGCTTGGCCAGAGCGGTGCCTTGGCTCTCAGAGGCTTTGGTGGGCCCAGAGAAAGAGCCATGGCAGCCTCCGTGGAGAGGAGCCCTCCCCAGGCAGGGCACTGCCAGCTCTCCTAAGAGCTGGGCTCCTGAGCCATGGCCAGCCCCCTCCCCCAGGAAGCCCAGAGCCTGGCAACAGTTCAAAGCCTCCCTGAACCGCAAAATCTCCTCCCTGAAACAGAGACCACCGTGGACAAAGAAGCAGGAAAAAATATAAGAGGACAAGTGTAATCGGAACAGGTGGCTTCCGGGAGACACATTGCTAGAGCCGCTGCCTGTGCGTCCACCTCGGGCAGGGAAGGCCACGCACAAGGCCAGGGTGCAGGCTCCCTTTCGGCCCCTGGTTTCCTGAGGACAGTGGCCAGGCAGCCCGTGTGGCTGAGGTCTACTATGTTCGTGTCATCATTCTAGGTGGGGGCAGAAAAGACATTTCGAGAAGTCCCAGTCCTGCTGAGGACGGGGCTCGGACGGCTCCTGCCCACACAGATGCAGTGCCTGCCTGGGGAAAGGAGCCTCCTTGCCCCTTGTGCCCCTGCAGAGGGAAAGACCCAGCCTCCCCTTCAGGCCAAACCGGGAGCCTGGGAAAGGTGGGGTGCGGTGCAAATGTGCTAAGCAGGGCTCCTCCACCAAGGATGATTCTGTACCCCTGACCCTGGCCATGCTGGGGACAGTTTGGCTGTGACAGCTGGCCATGGGATGCCACTGGCACCTGGTGGACAGAGTCCTGCACAGACACTAAACCCTCAACGGTGCTCAGGAGACCACACAGAGAACGACCCAATGCAGGGTGTCAGTAGCACCAAGGCTGAGGAACTCTTACACGGCAGGCATTTGCAAGGTGCCCGGGACTACTCCAGGGGCAAAGACACAGCGATTTCTTCTGGCCTTGAATCTGGAGTTGGAGTCTCGTGTCTCAGACCCGGGAAGAAAAGGTCGGTAACTCCAGAGATTTGTTGAGGACCCCGGTGCGTCGCAGCAGAGGTAGACATCCCTTGAGCACACACTGTGTGCTGGGTTGAGTTGCACGCGGCTGCAGCCCGGTGGGCAGGGCCTGAGATGCACAGAATCGAGATCCGGGCCACTCCAGGCCCAAGCATGTGGCAGTGTCAGGAGCAGCCTAGGCCGCAAGCAGGGCTCAGCGCCCGTGGCTGGAGGGTGAGTGGACCCAGGCCTCCTCCCCGGCATTTCCCACAGGCTGCCGTGTCCAGAAGTCTCTGGAGTTATATGTGGATTAAGGGTCTGCTGAGTAATGATCTCGGGAGCCACCCTTTTTTCTTCCTTATTATTGTGGTAAAATACATGAGACTTAGAATTCATCCTTAGGGATATTTAATACATTCACTGCGTGCGGCAGCCATTACCTCTGCCTAGTTCAGAACATTTTCACAACCCCCAGAGGAAGACCTGGGCCCTTTAAACAATCAGACCCTTCTCCCCTCCCTCAAGCCCCTGAAAGCCGTTAATCTGCTTTCCGTCTCTGTGCATTTGCCCCTTCTGGGTGTTTCCCAGGAATGCAGGCGTAGGCGGTGTGGGCTTCTGTATCTGGCTTCTTCCCCTTCGCGTGTTTTCGAGTTCATCCGTGCAGCAATGGCAGTGCTTCGCTCCTCTTTACGGCCAAGTAATATACCACGGTGGGCTGGACCTCATTTTGTTCATTCGTTTAGCTGGTGAACACCTGGGCGGCTTCTTTTAGGCTAAAATGAGTAGCACCGCTCTGAACATCTGTGCACGAGCTGGGAGGGGATATGTGTTGCCCGCTCCTTAGGGCATACGCTATGGGTGAACTGCCCAACACACAGTGACCATACGTTTACCTCCCCGAAGAAACCCCAGGAAGGTGTCCCCTGTCAAGCGCTTAAGCGTGCCTGAGCCAGCGGGCTGGCTTTGGGCCCAGGAGACCTGCGCAGCTCCCTCGGTGCTGCGACCTGTGGCCAAGAAACCAGGGGTGACCTCGGGGCTCTCTGCCGGGACAGCCTCCACACTGGAAAGGTTTGGAGCTCAGGCTCCGCCCCCCAGGGGCTCACTCCCTGTGCTCTGGAGCTAAGGGACAAAGCTCACTTTGTGGCCCTTCCCGCTGCCCTCTATCCTGCACAGCTGAGGGTCTGCACAACCGTGCAGCAGACAGTGTGGGAGTGAGACGCACACCCCAAAGCTCCTCGAAATGCTGCAGAACCCTCTGAAGGCCTAGACGGCAGGGATTTCTTCTCTTCCCCCATCCTCACAGCCCGTCCCACCCCTGCGCCCCGGCCCAAGCCCACACCCCACTAATGACTGTGACCTGTGTCCTTCCAGCCCCACTCCAGGTACAGGTGAGCACGTCGCCTCCCCTTGCCTATTTCCCTCATGGATAGCAGCTCCGGGGCAGGCAGCACGATGTCCCTCACCCACCGTGCAGCGCAGCCAGAGGCTCAGCGTCCTGTGCAGATGAAAGCCAAACCCCCCACACCCTGGCTGCGGGTCAGAGAGAACACTCAAAGTGAATATGGACTTGCTGGCAGAATCCACTTGCTGGTGGGGAGTTCAAAGCTTAGTTCCACAAATAGCGTCCTCATTGGTGGGGCTCGGGTAGCTGCAGCATGGAGGCGGCCCCAGGGAGCCATGCAGAGCTAGTGGTCCTGGATTTGGAGGCTGGCTCTGCCACTTGGCGCTCAGTCCCCTGTGGCCTCCCTGGACCTATGTGTCGTCCTTCGAAGTGGCTGAGGGAGCTGGGAAATGAGCCTTGCTGGGCTCAGGGCACCTGCAGAGCAGCTGCAGAAGGACAGCGAAGGTGAGCCTGGCGGAGGCAACGGCTGCCCTCAGGGACAGGTGCCAGGAAAGCCGGACTGTCAGGGTCTGGAGGAGGCTGAAGAGGCTTCTGCTCTGTTCAGGGCCTGGTGTTGGTTGAATGACTCTGAGTTTTGGTTCCAAAAGAGGCAGCCATGCCATGGACCAGGGTTCCCCTCCTGTACACCTGAGAGTACAGCGAGAACTCGGCCAGGCATCAGGGAAGCAGCTTTTGGAGGCTCTTGGCGGAAGAGGCTGAGGGCTGGGAGCCGGGAGAGCCCCTGGGAAGGGCTGGAGTCCCACCCCGCCTAGAAGCCCAGGCCCCTCTCAGCTCTGTGGGCCACCCTGCGTGCATCACTTACATCCATCATGCCGCCTGCTGCTCTGCCCGCAGCCTCCCCGGGCAGCCTGTCGCCCGGCCTCTCCTCTGTGCTGCAGTAGCCCCAGCACCCACACGAGCCCCTGCAGCTGTGGACAAACAGTAAAGGAAACTTCAATTAAAAAGATAAATCATGGTGCTGGGTTCCTCGCAGCGGTGGGCTGCAGAGACCTGGCCTCAGGGTCCAGCTGAATTCTGCTAAAGAAGCAGGCATATCTTTAAAAATGCCGGCTGCTCCCATCCAGAAGGCAGTAAAATTTGAGAGAGAAACTCCCACACCTCGGTCTTCCTGCCTCTGCTCACCCTGCAAGGGGTCAGGCTGCACCTCCTTTGCTTGAAGGCCACCTCCCCCACCTCAGGAGCTTCCAGTGCAGCTGCCTGGCCCCGGGGGGCCACAGGCGGAACGTCTAGAGGCAGCAAGATGGTGGGGCTCAGCTCCCAGCTCAGCTATTACTGTCAGCTTTTCATTGATCACCCCTCTCTTGTCATCCTTTACCAGAGTGACACGTGTGTCACTGTTCCCATGAAATTTCAATGTGCCAACACACTAGGCATCTGGGCATCCAGGCAGAGCACAATGCAGGCCTTCTCAGGACCCAGCCACCCCAACCTGATGCCTCCTAGCGGGGAATCCACACAGGATTCTGCAGTTCCCACCTGTCAAGGGAGCGAGGTGCTGCTCACCCGCAGTGCCTGTGCCCAGTCTTCTAGCCCACTGGCCTTCACCCTCACCCCTGGGGAGACTGGGACGCTGATGGTTTCCAGATGGCATTGAGCTGGGCACAGGTGCCCACAGCAGTCAGGCCTGGACACTCCAGCCTGGGCAGGAGCTGAAGAACTCACTTGCATCCTTCCTCCTCCATCTCCCCTGCACGGTCCTCTGAGCCCCACAATGCTGCAGGTGGATCCAGAGAGGGGTTTCTCCTGTACCATACACCTGTCTGGCCCAGTCTCCACCCATGGTGCTGGCGCAGGGACCAGAGGGACCTGGCAAGCTCCACCTAGCACACTGGAGGATGCTGTTAGGAGAAGTCACTTCCCACTGAGGCGGGGGTGTGGGTCAGGAACCCGGGGGAAGTACCCCTGGGTCCTGACCCCAGCTCAAGTCTATGTGTGCTGTGATCTTAGGCAAGTGACTCTACCACTTCGTGCCTCAGTTTCCATCTGTACTACTGGAAAAGCCGTGGGTTAATGGCTTGCCGTGTTATGGTAGTGATACAGGGGCTTAGGTATGTAATGTGCCTAGGACGATATTTGGTACTGAGTACAGTTACGAGACCATCCGTTGTCCCTACATCTACCGCTACGCCACTGGCACCGTGCTCGTTCTGACAGTGTCACCGTTATACCCTCATTCTACTGCTGGGGTTGCTTTGCTGCCAGGCTGTAACCATGGAAGTGGGAGGGACAGGAAATGGAAGGTAGCTGTGGCTTTGAGAGCTGGGCTGAACCGTGAGCCAGCCAGGCCTGAAACCCACACCACACATGTGGGTCGGGAGCCCACATGTTGCCTTTGTGCTTGAGCCAGCTTGCGTGGGATTACCGACGCTTGCAGTACACAGAGTCCAAATGCTCTTCGAATCCGATGAGGTCCCCGTTCGCTGCGGCCTGGAGTCTCCAGCCGCATCTGCTGCTTCACGATGCTCGTGTCCCTGTCACCCTCCCCTCGCTCACAGAACTCTCTCCACGTGTCCTCCACTGTGCCGGGCTCTCGGGGTGGCACCAAGCACAGTGCTCGGCGTGGACGCTGCCCGGACCGCACTCAGCCCACGCAGTGCTCAGCACTCACCCCGGCAGTGCCTTAACGGAGCCCCCATTTACGAGCGGGCTTCGTACGCAACCTCACTACTGACAAAGCTCGGGACTCAGGCAGCGTGACCAACAAAGCACAATACTCAGCACCCTCTGCTGCAAAGCGTAGTTAACTCCATTAGCAGTACTTGGCCCTCGATACTGACTAGGCCTCGATCCTCCTTACTGCACTGGACGTTACGTTCAGCCTCAGCTTTCATCTCTAGAGACTGTTGGCAGTCACCCTGCAAGGTGGCTGTAAGAATCCCATTTCCAGGTAAGGACAATAAACTGAGCTTCTCAAGGTGAAGCATTAGTGAGGGGGTGAGTCCCTGTCTCTTCCTGTGGCCCTCTCAGAAAGTACAAGATGACCAGAGAGGGAGACTTCCTTCTGACTGGATTCTCTCCCATTAACCAGTCACAGCATGGGGGCTGGGGGGCTGTGTACTCATTGGCCAGTTTGTGGTCACATGTCCTTTCTCAAGCCAGTCACAGGATGTGGGGGAAGCTGCACGCTGCCCTGTCCCTCTGGGGTCTCATGACTGTCCTGGAGCCCGTGGAAGGCTCCAGCGCTGGGGAGTAGTGAATCCGAACAGGAGCACAGTGGATCTAGGCAACAAGAAAAAGCCGATTGCTGCCTCCCTCTTCCCACCTTGGCCTGTCTCCAGACCGCTACCTTCCTCCCTGCCCTCCAGTGCCCCCCATCACCAGCTGGAATGTGCCATTCACAGTTCTCTCTCCCTTGTGATCAAGGACCAGGTCCACAACTGGTCGCCATCTTTACTACTGGAAATTAGATTCCTCGGTCCCTTGGCCGTGTTTGAGCCCAGCCCCAGCCTCAGTCTATGCTGCCAGGGCCTCCTGCATCTCTGCTCCTTCCTCTTCCCTCTGAGGACAGGATCATGCCTGAAGCCACCGGGTCCCTGCACATGAGCAGCAGCGGGCGTATCCCGTTAGACGGAGCAGAGACGGTGGAGGCCTGGCCTTTCTGGAGTTGGTAGGGAGCGTGCACCTTAAATACTAGTGAAGCAGGACTTCCGACGAGACCCATGACCTTTCCTTTAGGGGCCGTAAACGATAACAGCAAGGCGTGGTGACAAGCCTGAGAGTGGGCAGGCACTCAGCCCACAAGTGTTATGTGAGCCATCGAGCCTCCCATGATCCTGGCACCCAGCAGGTAGCGACCACAAGTCCAGAGGAGCCTGTCTCGGCCTTGGCTTTGCCTGATGTCCCTAGGCTCCCCGACCAGCAGGGACAGCCCCAGCCTGCTTCAGATGGAAAGTCACTGCCACATGGTGTTTAGGTGGCCACAGCCCATTAGCGTGGCGTTCAGCAGCTCCTAGAAGCTGCAGATCCACTGTACCAGCTTATTGCCTACTATCCAAGTACCGCCCAGGGCCAGAGCTGTGTAGCTCACAGACCCTCATCCCTGAGTTTACAGTCTGGAGTGAGGGAGAAAGAAGGCAGCCAACTACAGGGTAAACATGACAACAGCTGGGAAGACAAGGCTAGAAGACAAATGGGGGGTGAGATCTCCAGGAGCCAATGTACCATCCCCTGCCAGGGGAAGGCTTGCCTGCTGTCCTGATGACTCACACTGGCCACCTCCACCAAGGACTGAGGGTGGCTGAGGGCAGTGCCTGTCCCAGGAGGAGCCCCAGCCCACAGTTACTCCACCAATTCCCCCTGGACTTGAGGCTCAGTTCACACTCCAGGGCTCAGGCACCCTGAGGGATGGGCTGAGGCTGGACCCTGGCTGAGGCCTACCTTTCCCTCCTCCTCGCCCCTAACCTGGGGCTCGTCGCAGCGCCTGAAAGAATCCCCACCACCAGCTCTGCTTGTAGTGATCCCATCCCGAGCACAGACATGCAGAGGTCAGAGCGGGCCTTCTGTGTGGCACAGGCCCAGCGGAGCACCACAGTGACGTGGCCTCTAGTCACCTCTCTGCACCATGAACTGCAGTGAGGGCCCTTGAGACAGCACCAGGCCAGGTAGAGCTTGGACCTGCTGCAGCAAAACAACTCCAGCTATCCCAAGCAAAAAGGAGCAGGCCGGAAGGATGCTGCTCAGAGACTAGGGAGAGATCTGGCCATCACGTAACCCCAGGGCTCTGGCTCATAACAGGGACATGCCACCAGCAGAGAGGGGCCCAGCTGCTCTTTAGCCTAACTCTGTCTTGACTCAGGAGCCATGTTTGAGAGAGAGAAGCTGATTGGCCCAGTGTAGCTCACAGGCTGCCCATTGGCTAGGGAAGGGCTGAGCACCTTGACCGTCTCCCCACAACCACTCCCAGTGGGGCGATGATGACCCGCCCACAGAAGGAAATTAATCCACTGCTACCAGTGAGGCCAAGCATAGACGCAGCTGTCCAGGTGGCCCCATTGCCAACAATAAAGTCCACTATAATCCCACACCAGAAATTAAGCCCAGCCTCCATTTGTTAATTTGCTGCAACCTGAAGGGCATTTTTGAGGAGGAACTAATTCACTATTCCCCACCAGGCAAATCCTGTGAGAACATAGTCATGGCTTTCATTAGCTTCATATGACTTTGAGGGGTTTTTCATGATCTATAAATCCCAAAAGTAACTGTGAACAGTAATGTATGATAGTGTCAATGTTACACAACAAATGCCTTTTCAGATCTCATTCTGGGTTTTTCTGCTCATTACAAGAACCTAATTGAAAATAATTGAAGGCTAAATTTCATCATGCATGGAAAATCTTTCATAAAACACAAGAAATACAAACATCTTCAAGCCTCTTCGACGTTTGAGAGTCAAGGACGAGTTGAGGGGAAAGGAGTAAGAATACTTGCGCAGCCCCAAGTTGGTCCCATGAATTTTATGAGGACAGTGTTAACATCGCTGAATCTCTCTGCCTATCCAGCACCGCACATGGCAAAGGGCTTTCAAGTTTTGCAGCAAGCTCCCATTGTCTCACATAGGACAGGGCAACAAAGGCACAGTAACTTTCCAAAGCAGCGGAGGTGGAGCTCTACTCAGAAATGGAGGCAGAGTCACAGTCACTAAAACATGGGATCAGCAATCGCCGTCACACCCCCAGAGTCGTATCTGTAGAGCTGGCTGAAGTGAGACGGCCAGGGTTAGGGTCTCTGTTGGAGGGCCGAGGGACCCTAGGAGACCCTGAATTTGACTCGAGCTTCCTGCCTGAACGGTAGATGCTGCCTCCTTTCTGCCTGTGAGGCTCCCGGGGAAGGCAGTGTGAGGTTTTCACAGGAGGTGGCCCCTGGACCAGAACCAGGGTACAGCTCTGTCTTTGATTCCTGTTCCTTGGGACACCTTTGAGCTCAGTCTCTTGCCTCAATGTCTCCATCTGCACGAGGGGCTGGACAGCATCGTCAGGTGGGCAGGTGCTCTGGGATTTCTTCTTTAACGGCCCCTAAGAAATTCTCAGGCAGGTAGAGGGGGCTGAGCTCGCTGGCCCTCTCTTCTCCAGAGTGGACCTCACTGCTGGCGTCGGAGTGAATGACCCAGCTCCTGAGACCTGGTAAATACACAGTAACCCAGGAAGCCGGGCTTCCGCAAGAGGCCCAAGGCAGATATAGAAAAGCAGGGTGAGGGTGGGCCATGCTCTGGGCAATAGCAGGGTGCAGCGGCCGTGGGCCTCCCCCTCCTCCTTCTCCCTGGGCTCTAGCCATCTGCTGGGGACAAGGTGTGCCTGCACCTTGTCTCCCCTCTCCATTCCCTTTGCAAGGGTGCATTTCTTCCGTCCCTCATGGACTGACCATTCAGAGAGCCTCCTGGTGTCCCCTCTCTGCTCAGCACGCCAAGACTCATGGGGATGGGCCCTCCTCTTCCCACCTCCCCGCCTCCATCTGCTCCTTTTCTTATCCTCAAGGCCTCAGAGTGGCTAATGCTTCTCCAGGAAGCTCTCCTCAGGGCTCCTCAGCAGTGGTGGTGACCTGGGCCATGTGCCCACCCAGTTACTACTGGGCACCTACTGGGTGCGCAGTGCCAAGCGTAGACATGCCACTCTTGGAGACGGCCATCCTGTTGTGATCCCAGGGCCCAGAGAGGGGTGTGGAGCATCACCAATGTTCAGAAATGGTGGGAAGGTGGGGAGGGGGGCACACCTGTGCAGAGCAGGAGAGGAAACACAGAAACCGGCCTGAGCCCCGGTTTCCGGTCAGCATGAAAAGAAAGAAATCCAAGCACCGAGAGCGGTCATCAGAGCTGGGAAGCTCCCGGAAGACGCCAGTGCGTTTCAGTGAAATCTCACCTCTGGGCCAGTGACCATCCAATTTTAAAAGAAAATCGCTTCTCTAGGCCGGCTGTAGTCACGGCCAAGTGTAAATCTGCTGCCGGCAGCCTGGCGCAGGAGCCCGAGAGGAACTCAGAGCTTTTCAGTGGATGGAGAAATGGGAGTCGCTACAGGCCATGCAAAACTCCCAACAGGTAAAGGAAATGAGAGTGTGCAATCTGTTTTTCTGTGGAAATCCTGGGTTTAATATGGTACAAGGAGAAAGCGCTGAAACACTGCACTCAAGAATTACATCCTGGTTTTTAAAAAGAAAACAGAAAAAGAATTACATCCTGGTGGAAAAACTTGATCCTGAGGATTTGAAAAGCATCTTTTTAAATGCCAGGACAGGACCCAAGGGAGGCTTATTCATGGCAAAGCCATTAATAACAGAACAGAACAGCCGGCTCCTTCCGGAGGCTGGTGCAGAAGAAGGCGGTGGGTGTGTGTGTGCCTGGGCTTGTGTGTGTATCTATGGAGTGGGTGTATCTCTGTGTTGTGCTTGCACGTATGCGTGTACATATTTGTGAATGCTTGTGCGTGGTGTTTGGTGTATGTGTGTAGTGTGCTTGTGTATCTGTGTGTGCAGGAACTGTGCAAAGCAGGGGACAAGTGCAAGCAGGCCTGGTTTGGACCTGACTGCCGGGAAGATGGTCTTTGTCCCACCCCACCCCACCCCAGCGACCCGCACAGACCCGCTCTGTCCCTACCCGTCCTCACCCTGACGTATAGTTACGAGAGTCACTCGATGAGACAGCAGGTGGTGGCTGAGGCTGGGCTGAGTCCTCTGCGGCCCCTCCTGTCCCCACACCAGGTGTGGCCCGCAGGGCACGAACAGAGGGAGGCATTTGCTGACTGCCTGAGGACCCGGGCACATGGCACCGGGGTCCTTTCTGGGTAAGGTCTCTCCTTCCCCAAAAGCCAGGCTTCTCTTCTGGCCCCCAGCCGTGACTCCCACCCCACAGCCTCCGGCCTTGGATGCTTTGGGAATAATATACCCACAGGTATATTACGATCTGAAGGTATATTACGATCTACCCAAAGGTGTTTACGATCTGAAACCACACACGGTGACTTTCCCGCAGCTTCAAGTTCATTTGAAATTAGGCAGACGCTCCCCTTCGGGGAGGCTTTGCCAGGATCCTCCTTTCCCACAGCCCTTCCTTCCTCAGGACTGAGCTGGCCTTGCAAGCGGGAGTCCCGGGGCGCACACAATCGCCAGCCACCATAAGTTATTTTAATGTAGACATCACTTTAAACTAACCTTTTACCATCTGTTCTGTCCTTTAATAACAAATGCAAAAGAGCATAATTCTCCATGGCATCATAAAGCGAGAAGTGTGATGGAAACGACTGTCTGTGTTCTTTATTCATGGCCCTATCGTATGCTTCTGCGATGTTTTTCTCATTTTCCAGGCACAAATCAAGGGGAAAACTGCTCTCCCCTGATCTGGTGAATTCATTCGCACAGTATTTCTTCTTAACGCGGTAAACTCTGGGAGAACCCAGGGCATTTTGAAAGCCCTGCCAGGAGCCCCACATAGAGCAGCCCACCACCTGCCATATTTCAGAAGGAGCCATCGAAAGGCCCTGAAGAATTAAGCAAATGCGGCCCAGTGGTCAAAATGTAATGAGATTTCTTTGGAAAAAAAAAAAAAGTTATCTTTAAATATATGGTGGGTTCTTTTCAGTAGGTCTATAATTAAATCTCCCTTGAAAGCTGGGCAGCTTGGCCTGAAGGAGGTAGCCAGCAATGCCAACACAACCAGCAGTGCTGTGCTGCCAGCCGCTGGACACTCTCCCAGGCCCTGCGGGTCCTGCGATCCAGTGCGACTGGACAACCGTGACTGGAAGTCCTGCTGTGCACCCAAGGGCCCTGTCCTACCTCACAGTCACCGCAAGTTTCCAGCACGCCAGCCCTCTCCATGTTCACTGCTGACTTTCCCTCTCCTCCCTGTCACGCTCTCCGGCTCTTCCCCCAGCACCAAGGAACAATCCCTGCATGGGTGACAGAGGAGAGCTAGTCCTCTAATCTAGACTTTGCCCCCGGTACCTTGTCCTCAAGCCTTGGTGGAACTCCCAGGGAATGGAGAAGAGAAAATTCTCACCCACAAAAGGGCACCAGGGAGAACGTCCTGCCTCAGCTAAGGTGGCACTGAGCTCAGTGACCTCCCACGGCACAGGGGGAAATTCAGACTCAACTAGAGGCTTTATCTGCAATGCTCAGGACAGCCACTCACCAAGCCCAGACGGTCACCACCATCCCGAGAAAGAAGAGTGGCCTTAGAGGTGGCCGCAGCAAAGCACAAATGTCCCTAGCACCCTCGGGCCCAGGCCCACCCGCCCTGTCTGCTGTGTGCCGCTCAGGGTGAGTGAGAGCCTGCCCAGTCCTGGGAGTAAGGAGAAGCAGGATAGTCCTCGCAGACTATGTTTGTGCACCCAGGTGTGTACCCATGAGTGTGTGTGCATGCACAGCATGTGTGGATGCACCCACAGTCCTGCCTGCTTCCCCTCCCAGAACACTGGGCCAGCATGAACAGTCCCTAGGTTGCTGCTGACCTGTAAAATACCTGTGTAATACAAACCTCATCTCCTTCTCACTAGCAGGTGAAGGACTTCCATTTCCTTTAATGACAACGGGAAATGGTTCCCGTGTCATGAATGGCCAGGTGCTGACCACCTTGCTCGTGACCTTAGCATGGACAGCTCTGGTGCATCCTCAGCAAATGCTGGTTTACAAAAGATGTTCCCTCTCAGGCCAAATCTTCTAAGAACTGGGGTTTTCTGGGGGATGGCTTGTGGTTTGGGATATAAATTAACCCAGAAAGGATACTCATCAGTTTCTTCCAAGCCTCCATTGAGGCTCTTATACTCATTACTGTGCTACAGAAATAGGCCACCCAGCAAGGAGCCCTCGAATTCCGACATAGGCCCTGCAGGATGGGGGTCTTGAGCGCACCACTGCACCGCCCATTTCTGTCTCAGCGTGGCCAGGCCTCCGCGTCACACCAAGGCTGCAGGTCCTAGGCTCGCCAGCTTGTAAAACCAAGCAGGCTGCTTTGTCTCTGTCCTCTGCTCTAGGAAAGTTTCAGATCACTCCTACACAAGCTGCAGCCCCAGCATCCCTCAAGGGAACTTTCTGCAGGGTAGTGACCCTCTCCTCTGCCTCACCTCTTCCTCTGCTCAAGTTTGAAATTTTATATTTTCTCAAAACATAATCAGTTGAACTGAGATTTTTCAACACAGTGGAGCCTAACCTGAAAAATAGGATGTGAGAAAAGGGTTATTTTTTTTCTCTCAAGTTTACCAAAAGCGCAGGTGTTTTCTTGAGGATGCGCCTCCCAATATAGCTCTTGAATCGCTCAGGTACCTGTGGTTCTGCTCTCAGATTCAGACTTGGCCTTGTCCATTCTACTGGTTATTTGGTGCTTCTGCGGCCTTCAGCCCGCTTCCTCCGGTGTTGAGCACTCTCTTCCCCGCCTGCTGTAATTCTGTTCGAATAATGAACACATCTGAGCCTGTGCATTTGCTGTGAAGCAATCTCAGGCTTCGCTAAATAATAGTCTCATTGTTATGTCACTGAGCATAATCGGTATTTTTAAATAGCCTCTAAAATCAGTTTTGATTCCTGTTTGACCCAATGGTTATTTTCAGAATAACCAATAATATTTTCAGAATAATGTTGTTTTTTTAATTTGTAAAGGTCCTTTTAAAAAATATTATCACTAGATTTTAATTTTATGTTCCATAAAAGGTCTTGGTCAGTTTTGCTTTGTGGAACTCTTTTAGAGATTTTTCATTATGGCACGCTGTGTTGGTCAGCTTCCCAACGCTGGGACAAAATCCCTGACACACACAGCTAAAGAGGAAAGGGCTTATTGTGGCTTATGGTTTCAGAAGTGCCAGTCCATGGTCCACTGGCTCAGAGGCAGAGCAACATGGCAGAAGGCACGGCTGAAGAAAGCCACTCAACTATGGCAACCAGGAAGCAGAGAGACAGGGAAAGAGCTAGAGAGAAATAGACCAGACACCCTCGACCCATCCAGACATCCCCGGAAGTATGTTTTTCGAATCTCCTAGGTGTCTCTCCTGGCAGTCAAGTTGACAGTCAAGATTAGCCATCACATCCACTTTACTGTAAAATGTTGTCATGGTCCTACGAGCCTAGTTTTTTTTTAAAGAAGTCAGGTCTTCTAAAGATGTTGTCAAATCTGTAGAATCCACCTCATCAGTTATTTCTTTCTGTTCTCTGTGGCCTTCCTCCACGTTCCTGAGGGAGCCCACGCCTTGACAAGAACGTCCTCTCCCTCCAAGGGTTTGACTGTATTTCCAAACACATTGACTGTGTTTCCATCCGTGTCCCTTTCTTCTCACAGAATGTTTCGCTGCACCTAGTGAAAGACGTGCACTGTGTTTTTAACTTTGCTGTTATCCTTTTGGTTCCCCAAAGACTTGTGTTTAGCGAAGGATCTGGTCAGAAATAAAATGACCCCGCCCCAGGCAAAATGCAGGCTCTGTGCCTGTGCGTGCTCTTTCCTTCCTTCCCCAGCTCCGAGTCTCAGCTAACTAACCTTGGATGTGAGGCCAGAGAGCCATTGTCAAGTTGTTTTCAGTGCTACACAGCTTCTCCTGGAGAAATACTTCAGTGTTTGTGTGTAGCTTCATAGACACGCTGACTGTGATTTTCAGTATTAAATTCCTGTTTCTAAGGACTGGTCTCCGTCATATTCAGTCAACGCCCCGGTGCCTGAGGTCCTACTGTGTTTCCCCTCCCAGTACCTCTGTCAAAGAGGCAAGGAGATGCCGTGTTCTCCATCTTTGCACATCCAGAGATCTCTGAGGGTGGACCTTCACAATAGGGTGGACAGCTGGCTGATGACCTTGACCCTCAGAACTCTGCTGCCTTCGTCTCTGCCCCGATTGACGGCAGAGCGTTAGGAGTGTTTGCATCAGCTTTGGCTGGTCTGAGCCATCCCTCCATCCTTTTCAGCTGTGTTATGTATCCCTGCCAGGCGTCCCGTGCTCCCGATATAGACACTGAACTTGAAATATGGTACCGGGTACCTTTTGGTGACCCGGTGGGCCATTGGACGTGTCATTGGTGGCACTTGGTAAACCCCTGACCACTGATTGCCCTTCTAGCTCCCAGGGTGGATGAATTAGCTGTACTCCCCAAATCACCCCAAAAACAGACACATGGTTACTCGAAGGGAGGGTGGACATGTCGGCCTCACCCCACTGCAGGCTAGCTTCTTACTTCTCTCCTTTCTTCCTTCCTTGCAGATCCGGTCCGACAAAGACAACGACATCCCCATCCGGTACAGCATCACAGGAGTGGGCGCTGACCAGCCACCTATGGAGGTCTTCAGCATTGACTCCATGTCCGGCCGCATGTATGTCACACGGCCCATGGATCGGGAGGAGCGAGCGTCTTACCACGTGAGTGTCCCCAACGGAGGCCAGTGGGAGCAGGTGGTATGCACCTAGGTGAGGCACACTCCTGCTTGGCCACAGGTCCTGAGCCTCAGGAGATGACCCAAGCACAGCCTAGTTCAGAATTACCCACTCTGGCTGGCTGAAGTGCAGTGGCTGGGCACTAGCCCAGGGGTCCAGCTCCGTGGCCAGGGTGGGCCTGGCCATACTCCCAACTCCTTCCCAGGAAGGGTGCTGGTCTGAACCCACAGGGGCTCCCACCTCTTCAGTCTTGGCTGGGGACACCAGGGATCCTGTACACATTCAGAGCCTTCTCTTAGCTCCACCCTTTCTCCAGTGCAGAGCCCTGTGGTCATTCCCAGCTCTGGAATAAGCGCTGGTCCTACCCAGCCTAACCCTTCACAGGTGAGCGTCGGGCAAGTCGCTCAGCCCCTCCCTGACTCAGGCCTCTCCTGGTACATGAAGATTCAGTGACAGTAGCTGCCCCCGGGTTGCTCTGAGGGTAGGGTTGGGTCAATGCGTGGATGAGGGCAGTGTGTGTATCTGTGGTTAATGTCGTGATGGTGCCCTTCTAGCTCCTCCATATTTGGGAACAAAGCTAGAATTCGCAGCTTCTGCCCCTGCTGTCACATTAATTGCTCTCACTTTACTGCTTCAGCCCAAGGGGCTGATCATAGCCTGACCAGCTGTTTCTCATGTGTACTGGTCACTTATTTGGAATTTACTCTCCATCTCTCACCAGAAGGAGGCTCTGTGTCCACAGGGAATGGGCAGGCTTGTCCACGCCGTGCCCCAGCCCCAAAGACAGAGCCTGCCCCTGGAGATGCTATCTGCACAGGGGAGGGAGCAGTTGGGAGGAGCTTGATTCTGTCACAGCCACATGGCCTCAGCCGACTCCTGCACCATCAGAATCTGGATGCTTGGCTAAACGGACCCCAGGGAGCCTACCTGAGGCTGGTTACTTCAGAGCCACCAAGGTTTCCTCCCCAGGCTAGCTGCCCAAGCCCGAGAAGGCTGCAGTTGCTAGTTCACACAGACTGGGAGCTGCTAAGTACCCTGTGGTTTCTACCAGTCAGCAAAGATGCAGGTGTGACGAAAGTCAGGCCCACAGTACCTGGCCTCTGCTCTCCAGTTCACTGGACCTCAACAGCCTCCTGCAGGCCAGAGAAACCTTGCCCACACCTCCAGATTCTTCCCCTTACCTGTTGTGACCCACACGACTATCAGTGGTCCTGGGGAAAAATGGCAGCAGGATGAGGAAAATGTAAGCAAGAGACAAGGCTGAAGTCAGGTAGAGCGCTCTCTCTCTCTCGATGGGAGGAGAAGAACTGCCCAAGAACTGTAGAGCGATTATTTATGCACTCAGGAGGTTGACGTCAATTTCAACCTCTGCCTAGCAACCAGCTGGCCAGCTGGAACAGCTTGTTTAGAAGGCTGCAGGAGCTCCCTGTATTCTCCTGCTGGCTTTGTCTTAGCCCCACACCGTGTGAGTGATTTCCAGTTTAGTTGCTCCCTATACTTACCTACTTCACTTATCCATTTATATATATATACATATGTACAGATGTACAGACACACATACGCATCTGCCCATCCACCTCTCTCTACCCACCTATCTACCACCCATCCACCCACCTGTCCATCCATCCACCCACCTACCACCCATCCACTCTCTCCATACACCCACCTACCGTCCACCTGGTCATCCACTCACCCACCCACCACTCATCCACCCACCTGTTCATCCATTCACACACCCAGCACCCATCCAACCACCCACCTGTCCATCTATCCCACCCACCACTCATCTGCCCACCTATCCATCCATCCAATCACCCACCCACCTGTCCATCTACCCACCCACATCCATCCACCTATCCTTCTATTCATTTATCTATCCACATATCTACCCACCCACCCACTCATCCACCCATCTATCCATCCATCCTCACCTATCCATTCGCCCACCCACCATGCATTCACATGCCCATCCGCTTGTCCATGTATTTACCTACCCATCCATCCACCTATCCATCACCCTTCCACCCTCCCCTTCATCCTTCCATCCATCCATCCTAAGCACTACCAGTGTGCCAGGCCCTGCATTAGGTGCTTAGCAGACGGAGATGAATGGAGTCCATCTGGCCCCACTTTAGGGGGCTTGGACATTGCTGGGATAAGACGGCATCAAATCTTCCTGAGCAGACTGTTTCCCCAGTTTCTCCAGCAGCGGTGACGCCATGCCTCGGCACACACACACACACACACACACACACATACACACACACACACACCCAGGCACTGTCTGAGCAGCTCCTTGACTCTGTGTCTGGCGGTGGAGGCCAGGGTCGGGAAGAGGAGGTGTGGGAAGCAGACTGTCTTGTTAGCTGGGTGGAGAAAGAGATTTCCCTCGGGAGCCTGAGTAGCTAAAGGAAAGTCATTGTGTCCTTTTGGAGCAAGGATGGTGGCTTTGTTCACAGGCTGAGGAATGTGGAGGACAATGTCTGGATGCACAGGCCTCCTTGTCAGGATTGCGGTTTGTTTCAGGCCAAGGCAGAGGCATAGAGATGCCCCCTTCCCGGCAGGCGCAGCGGACACTCAGACAGGCTTGGCTGCGAGAGCAGTGTCAGGGTGCTTTCCCCAGGGAGCAGCTGTCAGGTCCACCGTGAGGTCCAGGTTACCCTTGAAAAAGAGGGGGCACTGTTCTTCTAGCCATTCTCACACCCCGCATTTACAAGGACCTGCCTGACTCTGGGCCGCAATGTCCCTCCTCCTCTCTGCGCCTCCCTCCCTCCGCTCCCTCCCCGCTTCTTCATCCTCCCGCATGCACCATCTCTTCCAGGACAGGTTCTTAAGGGGCCTCAGTGCCCAAGTCCAGCAGGGAGCTCAGCCAATCCCAGGCTGGCTGACGGCTGACAGAGTGGGTGAGAGAAAGGTGGGGGGCGGTGGAGTAGATGAGACTGCCCCTGTGCCAGCAGCCCCTGTGCCAGCAGCCCCTGTGCCAGCAGCTCCTGGCCCCTGTCTGCCCCACCTGCCCCACACGGTGGGCCTCCCCTGTCCTGCTGACTCCCTCCTGATCAGCAATCAGCTCCGGAGCCTGCTCCTTCATCGGAGCACTTTGTCTCTACACCGACTACACGAGGAGGCCACTTGCTGATTAAATTCACCTCTCCAAGATGAGACAGATTAATTTTTAATTATTGTGATCTCTGGAAGAAAGCTCCTCAGCCGTGGGGTCCTTGCTTTCGCCTTCTCTGCTCCCAAAGGCCTCGGCTCTGGGGCCAGGATCTCAGTGCTTTGATTGCCTGCTGGAGGGTTGCTCCACTCAGCCAGCTGCCTCTGGGCATCTCCAAAGTGATTTCTATCTCTTCTGGGAGGTGGCAGCTCTTGGCACAGCCCCAGCAAGCAGGTGACCAGCTGCAGCCCGGTCTTCTCAGGCTTATTCCTCCTAATCTTCAAGAGTCTGGCTGAAAGTTGGCTTCATAAACATGAGGCCAGGCTCAGAAACTCAGGTAGGGTGGGACCTGCTCTGGCCAAGCCCTGGCTTCACTCCATACACCTCCAGGACAGATATAGAACTCCAGGTCCTGGTGCAAAGTGGAACACAGGGCCCCTCATCCCTCCAGAGAATGAAATCAGAACACTCAAATGCACTTGGGACGCTTCCGAGCAGAGTCCAGGGAAATTTGCCAGTCTCAGGCCAGAGCAGTCTGGAGCCACCTGTGGGCCCCTACTTTGGCCCTGTCATCCTCCAAGTGTGAAATCCTGACCCTAAAGACCCCACCTTCCTCCCAGACTGGACCTTGATGGGGTGGGGGGTCACCAAGTCCCCACTGGTTCCCTAGGGGCCTTGCTGGCTGGGCCCTCCCTTTGCTCCTCGGCTGTTCTGCTCCAGGCCTCGAGCACCCTGAATCCCTGCCAGCCTCAGGCACCCTCTGTCTCACCCAAGAGCCCCCCATACCCACCCCATATCCCTCAGGCCTGGGAAGGGAGCTGCAGGTAGGCGCTGGAGGAGATCTGACTACAGCAACTTGGGGCTGTGCACATTCCTGGAGGTCTCAGCCCACCATGGGCTGCCATGGCCTTTCCACAGAACCAAGGAGACTGGAGCAGGGTGTGGCGCTCTGCCCGGGCTGCAGGAGATGTCATCTTGACTGTCGGCTCCCAAAAGGGGCTCCAGCTGCATT
The DNA here is from genome assembly GCF_000276665.1 of Chinchilla lanigera. Lineage (NCBI taxonomy): Eukaryota > Metazoa > Chordata > Mammalia > Rodentia > Chinchillidae > Chinchilla > Chinchilla lanigera. The sequence goes on along the minus strand of NW_004955528.1, from coordinate 2,117,028 downwards.
CAACACAGCATTACAACCAGGGCAACAACCCCAACCCAGGACCCCCGTGTGGACATGGGGAGAGACACAGAGACAGACGGAGAGTTCTGCTCACGTGTGAACTCCTCCATGTGCTCTGTCATCTTTTTTTAGCCAGAGCGGAGTCAGGGCTCAAGCACCTGCCCGGCAAGCTGCAGCATCTGCACATGCGGAGAGGCAGCCTCTGCTCAGGCGCTCGATGTGGAGCAGTAGCATTTGCGGAGGACTGCTGCCTCCTGAATCAGAGCTGTCCCTGGGAACCTCTTCCTCTCTGTGTGCTTGCTTCTGATTCCTTGTGGAAACCTTGAGCCGGCCTGGCTGTTGGTTCCGTCTCACTGCTCCTCCCCAGCTCTGGAGCAGTCCCTGGCTCAGCTCCCTGCAGACTGTTACTCAGATGGTGTCACCAGCATGGCTCAGGGACTCCCCTTGGGCAGTGCCCTCTCTCTGAAGCCTGAGGAACAGTCTGGAACAGGCCTTGCAGCTCCGCAGGATCAGAGGCCAGGATGGCCACCTGAGGGGCAATCTCCTTCTCTCCGTCACAGGCAAAATTTACAATCCACACAGTGCTAAGATGGCGCTGTGCAGAGAGACCCCCTTCATCTGCCTGGTTCACTTTGCAAGCTTGCCTCCATTTTTCTGTAGATTTTGGCTGACCAATCTCCAAAATCCTTCAGCGGCACATGCTGCCTGGGCCCCAAACCGAGTGTCTGGGAAAATTGTGGCCGCAGGCTGCCAGGGTGAGAAAACTCCATTTGCAAAGTCCTTGTGGGGGGATCCACAAGTCCAAGATCGGGGCTGCCTGGATAGGCACTCTGCCTGAAGGTCGACAGTGCCAAGCAGTGCCGCCACGCCGCAGGGGCAGGAGGTCCTGATTGTGTTCCCATCTGGAAGTCTCTACCTTCCCAGTGCCCTTGAACCCCATCCCATTTTCTGCCCAACTGCTTTGGCTGGTGTGGGGGTCTGGTCTGAGGTCTCCTGAGGGTGTGTGGACATCCGTCAGCTTAGGGAATCATAAGTGGACATCCAAGTGGTTATTCCGCACAGTGACAGTGAGAGATTCTTCTAAGGATGCCGTGAGGAAGACGCACAGAATCCCACCACACTGTCATTTGGGCAAGGCCCCTCATCTTCTAGGCCTTGGTTTCCCATCTGCAGAGCACAGGTGGAGGCAGTGAAGTCTCACAGAGTCTTGTGAGAGCGGAATCGGGCGAAGGCACGCAGACCTGTCAGGGCGCTGCCTAGCCCTTAGTCCTGGCTGCTGGGGTCACTGACGAGGAAAACCTCTGCCGAGCACCCCCAGGACAACTTGCAAGCCCTAGTGGACTTCTGGGGGACTCTGTGGCCGCAGGGGGAGCTCTCACACCCGAGTAATAAGTGAAGAAGAGGGAGTGAGAGAATCAGATTCCACACACGGCAGTGAGGGTCCTCACAGCTCATGCTCCTCCCACATACATCCTACCCGCCGCAAGGCCAGGCCCACACTGGACACTCACTACCAGCCCCTCCCACAACAAGGGCAGGAAATTCACTTTGCAAGTGCGACTCAAATATGCAAGTCGTAGAAACCTGGATGATTCTTCCGTTAGCATTTGTGCTTCCCTCTGCCAAGGCAAAGCCCCAGTGGGCAAGCCCAGCCTGACGGACAGTGGGGGGGGAAGGTTTTGCTTGGATCGCCACCAGAAGCCTCAAATGTAGTAAAAACTTTTAGGGGCGGGGAGAACAGAGCTCCAAGCCCTGGCAGCAAGGCTGTGGCTGCAGCTGCTTGCCCTGTTATCTGCCCTGGGCTTCCCCGTGCTAAGGATAGCACCCAAACCTGACTGCAGCTTTGGTTAGGAGATAATGACCTTCATCCTAGCTCAGAATCGCTGTGTTGGAGGCTCCCAAACTTTAGCTCTGCATGTTATTGCATGGCTGCATCCGACAAGATGAAGGACGCCGGACCTCCACAAGAAGCCCCCTCCAGCTGGCCGAGGCACTGTCCATCCGGGACAAGGGATCAGCCAGGGACAGAGTGGGCATCTGAGAACAGCCCAAAATGTTCCGAGATTTTTAAACACAGTACTTAAGACTGTCACGGTGTGCATACGCCCCATCACTTCTTGCACCGGCAGCATCCCCGGGAATCAGTCTTGATGTCTCCGTACGACAGTGCTCTTGCCTTGTCGGGAAAGCCAGGTTTCAGATTCCCCTTAAGCACACAGTTTAAGGGCAGAATTCCACTCAGGGATGTCAGAAAACCCACCGAAACACGGGCTCCTGTATAGCCCCAGCTGGCTCTGGCATCTCCCTCTGGCAGGCATGGAACACGCCTCCTCGCCCAGCCCAGGTCCCGGGAAGCCTCAGGCACCACTTCTGCTGGACACCTTTGGTAGCACTGCCTTGCTGCAAAGGCCTTGCAGTCTCGTGTCTCCAAATTTAAGAGTAACATTGCTTTCAGCAGAGAAATATGAACCAAGGACACCAGGTGACAGTCGTGGCTTTGGTGCAGGGAGACCTGGGCCCTCTAAGTTCTGATTCCTCCCTAAAATCCCAGGTCCTCAAGGATGCCACCCCTTCCCTCTCTCCTGCCTGTAGAGCCCAGCCAGTCTGTGTCCTTGCTCCTATCCTGCCCTTGAGGTCTCGACCCAATGTCCCCTCTTCTGACAGGCCTCCCTCCCCGACCTCACATGACCTGGGGCTGCTGGCATTACAGCCATGACAGATCACTTCCTCCTGTCTCATACTCCATCTCCCTCCTGGTGAGAAGTACCAGGGCCAGTCACTTGTCTATTACAGAATAATCCAAGATGTGCTCCAGCACCTGGCACTTGTAGGTCTTGATAGGCATTGAATGAATGAAGGAATGAATGAATTCAAAAATGAAGTCTGAGCAGCCTCTCTCAGGGTGTCCAGGGCGTCTCCCCTTTCTTCCCTGAAGTCCTCTGGGGCCTCCACCCCTGGCAGTGGCAGGAGGGTCTTCCTAGCCCTCTCTGACCACCCGTTTCCCCGTGGTCCCAGGCCAGCACACAGGCCTGGATTGTGGCCTAGCTCATGCTGGGCGCTCAGATGAGCCCAACTCCCAGAGCAAGCTTGGGTCCCTCTGTGCACCTCCACACTGTCTCCTCTCTGGGTCTCCCGTCACCCAGGGGCAGCATCTCGGGCGCCCCAACACCACTGGGCACAGATGTCCTTCTTGCAGCCTCCATAAGTGGGATGACCCTCGTGGAAGGGTGGACACCTGTCCTGCCCCATGCACTTGAGAACAGTCTCAGCAGATCCAGAGGCCCTGGGTGGCCTTGGCCAGTGGAGACTCAGTGAAAGGAGAACTGAGGCTAACGGAAGTTCCCGGCTATAGCTGGAGCCCACGGACCCCTGCCCAGCTGCCTCTGCTATCCCCAGCCCAGGAATCTGCCCTCAGCACAGCCAGGGCCCCCGAGGCGGCCACCAGGCCTGACCTGTTATGTTGCCCCCAGCTCCGAGCCCACGCCGTGGACATGAACGGCAACAAGGTGGAGAACCCCATCGACCTGTACATCTACGTCATCGACATGAACGACAACCGCCCCGAGTTCATCAACCAGGTCTACAACGGCTCCGTGGACGAGGGCTCCAAGCCAGGTGAGCACAGGCAGCCAAGACACACTGGCATGTGCGTGCTAGGGACCACACAGCCTCTGCTGGGCTAGGACGGGCAGGGGCTAGTGCCTCGGGACTCGGTCCCCAGCACATCCTGCTCTCGTGTACTCAGGGCCCAGGGGTGCAGACGAGAGGTACAATAACCCCAGGGAATTGCAGTGACCTGGCCCCAGAGGAAACCAAAGTCACCAGCAGTGGTGGGGACACGGCTGGCCACAGAAGGCACCCTGTGGGAGTGACATGCAGTCTGGGGACTGGTGTATGAGGAGGAGCAGCAGAGAGGGGCTGGGTCCTGGGGTCGCTGCATGTGCTGCAAATGAGCCCATAGATGAGGAAGCACCAGCCAAGGACCTGGGGCAGGAGCCCAGGCAGAGACCACGACCTGCGCTCTGAGGCTACACTTTGGATCTGGTCCCAACCACAGTAGGAAATGAGGCCAGACTCCCCCAGGTCCAAGAAGTGAGCCATACCCTGAGGCTTCTGTCCCCCACCTCAAAGATGACCCAGGGACCCACCCCCAACACAGACTTCTGTGCAGCACTAGTATGCCAGGGACCCTTGCAAAGCATGCGTTGTGTCTTACGTCTCTAGACCCTGTCACTGAAGGAAGCAGGTGTGCCTCCTCCCCCTTAGCAGGGCGGAGACTCAAGACCAAAAGAGTGCAGCCATCTGTGGATGAGGCCCACGGCCCCACAGCAACACCCAGAACTTGGAGGTGCAGTCTCTCCAGCCCCAGACCTACCACTTCCCTCTGTGATGGCCTCCAACCAGACCCAGTTATTCTGCGCATAAGAACCCCCAGCCTCCTACATCCAGGGAGGGGTCTTCCTTAAGGGGTGGGGCCAAGGTCACAGAGGAGGCCTTTGCTGTGGCTGCCAGGGAAAGCCAAGAAAACATAGGACACCAGTGGAGGTCCAGACAGACAGCAAACCACACTCACACCTAAGTATGTCCAAGAACTTTGGGGGCATGCTAATGTTTGAAAAGCATCCTTTGTTGATCTGAACTTCAAGTTTAACTGCAGGTCCTGTTTGATTTGGGTTTTTTTTTGGTTGGTTGGTTGGATGGTTGGTTGATTGCACGCGTGTATGTGTGTGTGTGTGTGTGTGTGTGTTGTTTTGCGGTACTGGGAATTTAATCCAGGGCCTTCACACAGAGCTACATGCCCAGTCTTTTTATTGTTCTATTTGTTCAAATTTTGAGTCAGGGTCTCACTAAGTCACTGTGCCCAAGCTGAGCTTGAACTTTTGATCCTCCTGCCTCACAGAGCGCTGGGGTTACAGGTGTGCACCACCACACACGGCTAGGTGCTACATTTTAGCAGGCAAGCCCACCCTGGCACTCTGGCAGGGCCCGGCCAGGTGCTGATACCGGTTCTGCCTCAAAACCCAGAGCCCGCGGGGCCAGGGGCAGGCTGCCCTGCACACTTGAGCTGCCTGGGGAAGGCAGCCCATCCGGCCCGGCAGCGGCTAACATCTTTCATCATCATCATCGCTGCTCCCCCTCTGGGGCTGCTGCTTCAACGAGGCCAGTTGCATTTTCGGTCGATTGTCTTCCAGAATGCCCAGGCATGGAGCGCTCAGGGTGCCAGAGGCAAAGGGGTGCGACGGTGTTTCTGCAGAACAGTGGGCAGCTGTCCCCACAGCCCCTGGAGGGGCAGGCGCAGTCCATGGGTGGGCAAATTATCTCCAAGCAGCCAAGGGCGCCTCCTGGAGGGGCTGGGAGAGTGTGGGGGTACAGCTGGGCGCATTGGGGGGGCGGGCCTCCTTCCAGCCCCAGGACCTACTTAAAGGCTCTGGGACTCTTCAGGCCTTTCTACCCCAAATCAGATTTCCCGCGTCTTATTTTAAAACACATCGATAATGAAAGTCTTTCTAAATGTGTAGCCGGTTTTGCTCATTAGGCTAACAAAAGCCGCAAATTGCCGCATCTCTGCTCGGAAATCCCCGTAAGCCTTTAAGCCCCAGAGCCGGCTGGCTAGCGGTGCTCACAGTCGGGGCGGCCTGGGCAGGCAGGAGCCTAGGTGCCTCCCAAGCCCTGCTCCCGTGCTGCTTCTCTCCGCTCACGCCCAGCTCTGCCAGGACTAGAACTGAGTGCGGGGGCCACGTCGACCGTCAGTACCCCGTGGTCCGCCTCGGGTCCCGGGGAGCCAGATCCTGGGGCACAGTCTGGGCCGGGGCTGTGCAACGCTGGTGCTGCCTGGACTGGCTCCCCCACTCCCTCTCAAGGTCCAGGAGAGGAGGTGACACCCACAAAGCGCGGTGGGCATGAGCTCGCAGCAGCACTGTCCCCGGGACCCGGGAATCCTCCGCAGTCGACTTTCCCAGCAGGAAATTACAATAATGGAAGGGTTTTACACAGGCCTTTGTGGGATAAGGAAAAACTACCGCCAGAAATGAGTCATTATTCTCTGGCATGATGGGCTAATGAAAGGTTTCGGGTGTGTGCGCTAATGGAAAACAGACGCAAGGAAGATTCAGTGTTGGCTAAACCAGAGAGCTTCGAGGATTGGGGTTCACTTGGGGACACTGGTGAGCAGCGGGGCTTGGAATCCCCGCTTCCTTCCCTGCCCATCTCCCCCCAGTATCATGACGCCCTCTTTGGCACCACTGACCTGCTCCTCCGGGGCCTGGGATGCGGGGCTGTGATCGATGGTCCCCCTCCAGCTGCGGAGTGTTCCCCGTGGCTCCAGGTCCCCACCTTGGACCTCCTCCGTGCCATCTTCCCGTGCCCCCTCCCAGGCCCAGTGGGAAATGGCAACGCATGCTGTCACATCCAGGGCCCGCAACAGCTTCGGGTAACGAGTTCTCGGGTCTGCAATTTTGCAGATTGTTGCTCGCTGCTTTTCTGACCCAGAAACCCTTGGTGATCTTCATCCTCGGGAAAGTGTCCTGTAGCTACACTGGCCTCGGCAGTGGGCGTTGCATTCCCGAGGATGGGGGCAGCTCTGGGGAGGGCACACTCTTGCCACAGTCCCGGAGCAGGTTCCTGGGGGTCGTTGTCAGCCCTGCCTGCGCCCACACACACCCAGCACTCTGCACACACAGGGGGAAGTTCCCTTCCATCCTGTGAGTTCCCTGCTGTGCCCAGCCAGAGGCCCACTGAGGTATAGTCACTGCCTAGCAAAGTGTGCCCACCTAGGCCTTCCTCCTCTGGCCCTAAAGCTGACCCTAGGCGTCCAGAGCCCTGCAGGATGGGGCCCAGCCCTGAGTCTTGTTCTTCAGCTGATCGCAGTTTGGGGATGTTACAGGTAAAACTGCTAAGGACATTTGTTTACGTACAAGGTCTTGTGTGAACGTGTGTCCCCATTTCTCAGGAATAAAGGCCCATGAATGCAGGTCCTGCTCATCTGGTGGGTTAGTCAGCTTTCCATGGCTGTGACAAAATACCTGAGCTTGTCAACTTTTAAGCAAGAAAGGTTTGTTTGGCTCCTGGTTCAAGCTCACGGTCAGCTGACCTGTTGCTCAAGGGCCGTGGTAAGGCAGCCAGAGCGCTCGTTGGAGGAAAGAGCCTCGCAGTGGAGAGAGGAAGTGGCCAGGATCCCACCAGCCCCTCCAGGACACACCCCCAACTCCCCACTAGCTGCTCCACCTCCCAGTGGTACCACAGGTTGGGGGCCAAGACTTCGAGGCTCAGGCCTTTGGGGGGCACTGGGCTCCCAACTCCGGCGTACGATGGGCCAGCGTGTAGCTTTGTAAGGAGCTCTCGAGCCCTTGCGAGGAGCTGTGCCACAGTCCCGCCACCACGAGTGAGCCAGAGCCTCTGCCCCCGGGGTTGTCACCGTCTGTGCCAGCCACAGAGAGGCATGTGGTGACATCTCTCTCACTGTCAATCAAATGTTTATTTCCCTAACGGTGAATGACGGGGATGTCTCTGCTGCACCCCGTCACCTGTGGCCTCTGCTGTGGACCTGCTCGTGTCTGCAGGCCTCTTGCTACTGAGATTGTTTCTGACTCCAGAGTTGGAGAATTCTGTGCACGCGCTAGATGCACATCCTGCGTCTGCCGTGTGGTTCGCAGGTATCTCTCCCTTCCTGGAGCTCATCTTCTTACCCCTCACGGGCCTTTTGCAAGCAGGTGTTTACAGATGTAATGAACTCCAGCATTGGTCCAGAAATTCTTCGTCAGACCCTCCATCCTAGAAATGCTCCCCCAGGCTTTTCTCTAGAAGTCTTAGGGCTGGGGATTTAGCTCAGCGGCACAGCGCCTACCTGGCAAGCGCAAGGTCGTGAGTTCGATTCCCAGTACTGGAAAAAAAAACGAAAAAAAAAAAAAAATGGAAGTCTGGTGATTCTGCACTTTATACGATGTCCACGATTCCTTCTGAGACAACTGTGTGTAAATTCCAGTTTTTCTTTGCTGGCTTTCGTATTTCTGCTTGCTGCTCCATCATCCCTTGCTGCAGCACTGTCCTTCCTCCACCAAGGATCACGTGGCAGAGTTTGCAAGTCCGTCACCGGGCTCTGTGCTGCTCCGGGAGTCTTTGCCTCTGTCCTCCTCCAACAGCACAGCGTCCTGATGGCTGTAGGAGTGGTGGTCGGGACAGCAGTCACGTCCCTGCGCCCAGCCTTCACCTGTGCATCTTCCTTGCAGTGGGACGGTGCGTGCAGCACCGCCGTGCTCAGCACCTTCTCAGAATCCAGGCCTCCTGCCTGTGCCAGGTCTGCACCATACAGCCGAATGTGACGGGAGCATGGCCCAGACAACCTGCTTTCAAACCTCAGTGAAGTGGGAATAATCATAAGCTCACCTGCGGGAACTGGAAGGGTCAGTGAGGGCGTTCATCAACACGAGGTGCTAATTATTACTAATGGCAGTTACTTAGTAGAATTGCTATAAATCCATACTCAGAATATGAGTTCAATTTCCTGACTCCACCAAGTTACTCTTGCAAAACTGAGCTTCTTTTAATAAATGTAAGATTCAGACCAGGAGTGCTGGTCTGCACACTTGTAATTCTGGCACCCAGGAGGGTGAGGCAGGAGGATCATGAGTTCCCATCCCAGCCTAGGCTATGTAGCAAGTGCAAGTCAAGCCTGTACTACATAGGGAGCCATTGTCTCAAAACAAACAAACAAACAAACAAACAAAAAAACCCTAGACTTGGTTAAAAGTTAGCCATCCTCTCTCTTGTGTACCAGAGGCCTTAGACGCCCATGCAGGAGTGAGCCTGCACTGTGTCACCTGCTAGCCTGTGACAGGGTCTGATGTCCCAGTGATGCTGGAGCTGCACCTCAGATGTGGGTTTTCCCGGATTCTCACAGCTTCCAATCAGCTGAATGTGGCTGCTGGCAGTATTTGAGCCTGGAGTGGGCCAGCGACAGCAGTGCTGAGACCCAGTTCCCAGACTCAATCTGCGAGGAGGGGCGGGGGCAGGTCTTATTATTAAGGACCTGCTGGGATGGAGCGGGTGGGCCTCAGGAGTGCCTGGCTTGGCCTGACCAGCATTTGGGCCACTGCACAGCATGCCTACCCCAACAGCGCTTGGGCACCAGAAGGTCCTGACTATGGCCCCTGGGTCCACCTGCACCCAGCATCCCCAGGGCAGCGCTCCCCAGGACAGGAGGAGGTTGATGGGAACGGCAGCCGTCACAGACCACAGCCACGGCTTCTGCAGCAGAGGCTTCCGTGAGGGCTCCCGGGCCAGGCCGGGTGTGTGTAGGTGCAGAGGGAGGGGAAGGCTCACACAGCTGGTCCTGCTCCATGCCTTGCATCAGCTGTTCCCAGATGCTGCCCAGCACTCATTTTTCATCTCCATCACTCAAAGCTGCAGATTCCAAGCTCACCTGGGCAGGCTGGAGTACCTGGACACCCCTTTCTTAGCCCCAGGCATGTGCTACGGCTCCTTCCTCTTGTCCAGCGTACCCCAGCCTGGGCAGTCCAGGGCAGACGCGACATTTCTCAAACTACCAAGAAAAGATGACTCCAAACTGACTCTTTTAACCACGAGGGTTCTGATTGAAATTCATTGCACTCCCTGACCCTCGCAGTGGTGTGGAGACCCACATTATAAATTTTGAAATTAATGTCATTTTAAAATATTAAATAGCAGAGAATCTACATGCTGCAAATGAAGTCAAAGAAACCTTCATCTATACAAGGCAGAGATTTTCCTAAATAGATTATTCTATTAGTGGGCCCCGTGTATTTATTTATTTTATTTCTGTGCCGGTGGAAGTCCCCCTGAGATTAATGCCACGGACTAACGCACAGATGGCACCAGATACTTGAAAGTCATCTGAATATTAAGAATTTAAATCTTTAGCCTCAGTGATTTGAGCAGAAAGCCAATTATGGGGCTGAATTAGTTTTCAAATTAAACTGCAATTTAAGGCTTGTGAAATTAATCCTTTAAGGCGTGTGGCAGCGTCGTACATGAATTCCAAGCAAGAGGCGAGCTGGGAGTTCTCTGTTTTCTCCCCCTACCTGCCAGCATAATTAATAAAGAGATGTCCTGCATCTCCAGGTGAGAGGCAGGCCGCACCTCCTCCGGGGCCGGGAAGGAACAGTCCCTGTTCACTGCTCCATTTGTTAGGAAAAACCCAAGTCTTGTAGGAGGGGAGGGGACTGAGGAGGCCTCCGGAGAGAGCCTTGGACAGGTGACTTCTGCTAGTTCTCCGCTGAGCGCCCCGGGTCAGCACAGAGGCCGTAGCATGGGCCTCCCCAGCGGCCACGTGTTTCTGCCCACGGCCACGCTACTGCAGTGTGTAAACACCAAGGACTGGGAGGCTGGGAGCTTACAGCTGGGTCAGACCCCGCCTGTGATGAGCAAGAGGGTCAGGAGAAAACACAGGACACCAGGTTCCCGCCCTCCCCAACACTCCAGGCCAGCAAGACAGGGCCGTGCATGCTGGCCCCTGCGTACTGTCCACTGGGCCCAGAGCCCAGCTCATGCCCTGCAGACCCCAGAGGACACAGCACCTTCAGGCCCAGCTCCCAGGAGAGGAATTGGGGCTCCAAGAGGTAAAGTAAGGGTGAAGAGCTGAGTGCCTGAGGGTGCAGCCCGGACTCGGGCCTGGGGCCAAGGACTCCCCACTCGAGCTCCAAGCCCTACCTGGCCACCGATGTCGCCCTAGGCCTTTCAGACTCTGATCAGAAAGCTCAGCATCCTCCTGGGCTTCGATAGGGCAGTGGGGGCTCCCAGGCAACGCCCGCCCCAGCCACAGCCTCATCTGTGCGGGCGGCACAGCGGTGCCCCCCCAAAGCTCACATTCACCCAGAACCTCAGAACATGACCTCATTTCAAAATGGGGTCTCTGCAGGCAGCATGGGTCAAGAGGAAGCCAGCAGGGTAAGCTCGATGTCCTTACGAGAAGAGGAAAAGGCACCCAGGGAGACGCCGGGCGAGAGCAAAGGCAGGGCGCCGAGGAACCTGGGCTGGAAGAGCCAAAGCCTCGAAGGGCGCGCTCCCCACCGTCGTCCTCCGAGGTGGGGTGGTGGCTCCCAGGCTGTGAGAGCATAAACACTGTTGTGTAAGCCGCTGGGCTGTGGGACTTTGCTACTGCAGCCCCTGAGACCCATACAGGCCAATCTGGGGGACACTCCGGGCTCCCCACCGTTCCTCGCCCTCTGGAACCTTCCCAACAGCAGCCGAGGCTAAGTCTACCAGACATCCCCGGGCATCGCCAGGGACACTTTGTGCCCTTCCCCAAGGCACAGGCAACAGGCTCCCCGGTCCCTGGCTGCTGGGCCCCAGCCCACCCAGGCCAGCAGGCCACCAGGACACCCACAAGCCCCAGAGGGCAGGAAGGGGACCAGTGTGGCCGGCGGGGTCGAGACCCAAGGGCTGGAGGTGAGGAGCAGCGGCGCAGGCTTCCCCAGCCCTGCCTTGCGGCTTTCACCAGACGTGCTGGGCTCGCTGAGGAAACCGCACACAGAGAAGGGAGGGCCCAGTGCCCAGAGACGTCTGGGTGCCGGCTGACCACGGCGCCTCCCTGGGGAGAGGGGCCAGAACGTGGGCATCGGTGAGGATTGCCGGGCCCCGTCTGGGTATGGAGACTTCTCTCCCCGCCCCAGCCCCTAGGCACGCCAGCTGTGCCTGGTCGACACAGCCTGCCACCCTCCCCCAGCTCCATGCATCCCACTCAGCCCGGGTCGCAAGTGAAGGCAGACAGCTGTGGATGGCAGCCTGGGCCCTGAGGGACGGTGTCCGCAGAAAATGTGTCTTGCCCGTGAGTGTCCTCAGGTCCCTGGCCGTGGCTGTAGTTCAGGAAGCAGCCTCAGAGCACATGCCAGATGGCACAGCTGGCTGTCGGGATCGGAGGGTCCTGCACAGCAATAAATTCCTCCACTTCCCCACCGGGAGCCGTCGATCCAGCCCATCCAACATTCTGTGCCTTGGAGGTTGTTCCGAACTCAACGCACTCCACTGCGAGGCCCAGAGAGCACGGGGCTGGGGACGGTCGTGGAGAACCAGGCTGCCTCGGTGTCGCACTTTACTGCCACCATCCTGGAGTCCGTGGGTGTGGGCTGTTGCTCCGGAGACACCGGCTCTCGACCGTGGTCCTCTCTTCTGGATGGGGTCACCGAGGGGTGCAACACCCCAAAGCCATTTCCTGTTCAGTAAAGCTGTCACCCTACAGCTTCTGTGTGGGGAGGCTGTGCAGATGGGGCCACTGCTTCTTGGGCCACTGGCCGCCCCTGGGTGCCTCCTGGAGCTTCTAGGTGACTGGGGCAGTATGTTTACAAGTCAGCCCTGTTTTCAAAGCCTTGGGAAAGGTGTTATTTGAACCCATTTTCCTACTGATGAAATGGACTCCTTCCCTAACACTAGGGACAGAGAGGAATTTTGAATCGTGAGACACGCTGTAAACCCACTGTCCTGGGTTTGAGGCGTGTGTGTCCAGCCCCTCACCAGGAGGAGGACCTCTCCGTCCCGTGTTCCTGCCACCACTGTCCAGCCTGTGCTGGGCCCGCTCAGTCTCTGTCCGTCTCCCCTGGCCACCCACAGGTTGGCAGGATGGAGATCCCTCCTGAACGACCCTGGGCTCTTCTGTGTTCTCGAGGTGACCACATCTTCCCTCTGGGCCTCCCTGGCCGTGCTGCCCATGTCCCCGCTGTGACTTCCCGCGCTCCTGACTGGGTCCTGACCCAGGCCCCTCTGCCTGTCGGAGCTGCCCAGGGAGGCCACCAGCAGTGCCCTGTCTGGCGCCGTCTTCCCAAGAGCGCTTCCTCCTGCCCCTGCCACCCAGCTGGGGCTGACAGTCTGTCCGTCCTCTGTGACCCAGGCCACGGGAGTGTCACATGAGATAGCACAGCCTGCACCCTCCTTGGAGGAGAGCACCGCTGACCGGAGGCAGCGGGCAATGGCTGCGGCTGGGTCAGGCCCCGCCCACTGCAGACGTCCCTGACACACCTCCGAGGCTGCCTCACCCTGAGGGCAGCCGCCCAGGCTTTCCCCCCTCCCCCTCCCACCTTGCGTTTTTCAGGGAGAAAACTGGAATTGCTGAGCTCTTGCTCTGTTCCAGGCCGGGGAAGACTCCCAGTCAAGGCCGCCGTGTCCATGGCAACCCACCCCCGGGCTGGTTTTCCTTTGGCTGAGTCCTCAAGCCCTGAGCTCTGTCACCTGATTCTAAGGGCTGGCCCTGCAGACACCGCCAGGCTTCCGGCTTCTTCCTTCCTTTCTTTTTCTTTCTTTCTTTCTTTTTCTTTTTTTTTTTTTTTTTTGAGGGAAATCAAATTGTAATTTAGACCCAAAAAAACCTGCTTTTCATCAGTAACCTTCCTATAATATCCCTGTCTCTGTCTGTCTCTCTCTGTCTCTGTCCGTCTGTCTGTCTGTCTCTCTCTGCCACATTTTATTTTCTGATGCCCAAGTGAAGACTTTAGAAGAAAACTTGGGAGAAGCAGAAATACGCAAAGAAAATCAAACTTTCATGTCTCATCTCAGCCCTCTGACGTTGTTGATTTCACTGTCATTTATCTTTCTGGCCTGTATTCTTTGCATAAATGCATTCTTATTTTAAAGATTGGATTCATACGGAATACAGTTCAGAGACTTGATCACTTTCCGTTTCACCATGTGCCATGGAAATCTCAAGTGTCAGAGGGATTTTTCCACCACATCTTAATGCTGTAAGCGATTCCATCACAGCAACGCACCCAGGTTTATCTAACGGGCTCCCTGTCATTTGACATCTAATACAATTTACGTATTGACGGTGCTCGTTGTTTGTCTACCTCACCAGATGTGCGCATCACAGCTCTGGGATTTTTTGTTTGTTTGTTTGTTTGTTTGTTTTTTGAGACAGGGTCTTGCCATGTAGTTTAGGCTGGCCTTGAACTCACATCGATCTTCCTGCCTCAGCCTCTCAAGTGCTGGGATTACAGGTGTGAGCCACCACGCCCAGCCCTAGTTCAACTTTCTATTTTAAGATAATTGAAGATTCATTCACAAGACAAGGCGTGTGCATCTCTACCCGGCCTCCTCCAGCATCACCCTGGAAGCCCACACAGGGCAGCTTCCCTCGCATTCCCTAGGGCAAGAGTGGGCCCCGCTCTGCCTTTGAGCTCAGGCCAACAGAGGAGTGGCGTGTCATGGTATGGAAGGGAACCCTATGACTCCGGCCTGAGAAGGAAGAGGACACAGAACAGGGAGCGGTCTGGTGGCCAGCTCCTGGCCTTTTGAGCCACTTGTCACCACAGTTACTGCTTTGCTTCCTGGACTGCTGCTAGACACGTGGTCTGACTTCCCAGTGTGGCTCAAAGCCAGCAGGCTGATCTCCCAGCTGGCCTGACTTCCCGGCTGGTTGGTGTAGTAAAGGGGTTGGTTGGTGGCTGTTGAGAGTAGACTGGTTTCCTAGGCTGGTCAGCACAGAGAATGGGTTGGTTTCCTAGGCTGGTTACTGTCGACAGTGGCTGGTTCCCTGGATAGAAGGTTGTTCCCTATGCTGGTTAGTATAACTCCCAGGTTGCTTTCTTGGGCTGTCCTGCACTGGGTCCTCCCCCACCCCGCTGTCACCTGCACAGTCTGTGCTCCAGCACTGTGCAGTCAGATCTTGAAAATGATCCCAAAAAGTCACGTAATAAAAGTGAGCTTATGACTGTGGGCCCACTTCGCTAGCTGTGCAGAGTAGGTTGGACACGTCTGGCTCTGGATGAGTGGCTGGTTCCCTGGCCTGATTCGTGTCCCTAGTAGGCTGTGTCCTGGCCGGGTTAGTATAGGTCATGGGTCAGTTTCCTGGGCTGGTTACTGTAGGTGGTAAGTTGTCTCCCGGGCTCCTTGGTGCTGGCCGTGGGTTTTATTTTGCCCGTGTTCACATCCAGTGTCTTTATGGCATGCAGCAAATCTTAGGACAACAGCACAACCAGTATGCTGACGCTGGTTCAGGCCGGACGGAGCGTTTCTGTCCTCCGCTCATCCTTGCTGTCACTCTCAGTGGCTGTGCTGCCCTCCCCTGGGGATTCGCTCCTCCTTCTGCTCCTGGACAGTCAAGTCCTGGACACAGTGCTCACCACAGCGGATCCTCAGAACACTCGTTAAGGCCCCTCTTTATTGAAGAACTACGTCAGCATGGAAGCCTATGCATTGCACGTCTATGACTTTTCTCTAGGATAAACTCCGTAGGTAGATTTGGAGAGTGAACACATTTTGAGGGAACTTGGGAAAAATCAGTCAAACTGCCTTCTGGAGTTGCTGGCCTTCTGCCATCCTGGGCATTGGGGAGGGCATTAGGTGCCGTTGCTGTTGTGAAACGGCTTCTGCTCATTCGCATGTGTACGTGTCTTCATTCTATTGATTTGATTGTAAATAAAGTTGATTTTTTTAAAAAAAAGAAAGCAGAGCAAAGAGCTGATCTACAGGAAAGAGAAAATTTGAGCCCTTCAGTCCAAAGGCTGCAGTCCCACCTGTGTGGGCGGGCGTGTGGGTGGGGCTTGTCCACACCCTTCTCTGCTTCCTACCCTTGGCCTTTCCACAGAGCATGCGCCAGTTACTGGAAATGTGCTGGGCTTTGGCAACCGGGAAAGAATGATGAAAAGTATATCATTTGGTTTTAAAAAGCAGATTCCTGGGCTTAGCAAAAAGAAAAGGAAAGAGGAGTATTTAGGCTGAGTATGTTTTTAAAATTGGCAAAGGGCTTGAGAGCAGTTTTAGTTGCCGGTAAATGGGACCTTGACCTACCCCAAGGAGGCTCCCCTGCACCCTCTCCTGATTCTGTTCATGCAGAGGGCAGCTGTGAGGAGCCCGCAAGAGGGAGGTCAACAGTGGTCCCCACCCTGCTGTTTCCAGAACATTCTCTTGCAGCACACACTTTTGACTGTAGTCTGTGAATTTTAAAGTGCTGGTGCCTTGCTTGACCTTAAGTGCTTGTCTGCTGATTTGCCAGGCAGGGACCATGCTGGAAGCCGGGGTCTCTGTCAAAGAGCGAGGGTGGAATTTAGCCCAGGGAAAGCCGCAGCCCTTGGGAAGCAGCACCCTCCTCCACCGCTGCAGCCTGGGGAGACAGAGCACCAAGTGCACAGTTGTCAACGGGGATGGGAGGGGCGCATGTGGTGCTGGTTCTCAGCCATCACTGTCCCAGGCTGATGAGAAGCGGGCGCAGTGAGACACTGCCACGAGTGGGCTCCCACGTGCAGCCTTCTCGGTGGGAGAGAAGAGGTGGAGTCAGAGCAGCGCGTGGGGCAGAGCCCACCTCCCGAGGGCCGCCAAGCTCTGACGACTGGGCCCTCGGAGCTCACTGGCCCTCCTCAGGGAGAACAAAGCTGTGTCCGAACACGGCAAGAAGCACCACACAAGGATGGGGGTATGTCATGGGCATCCAGTCTGAGGGACACAATTAGTTTTACCCAAAAATGCAGCAGACTTTGAAGCCCTGGTCAATATCTGATTAGCGCTTGGTTAATACGGATGAAAGCTGGCATGGAGGACCAGCTCCCCAAGTCGATGTATGACTGACACTGGAAAGTGGGGTCCCAGCCGGGGCCGCCAGCTCATCCTTCCCTTCAAGCCCCTCCCAGAAGAGCCATCTCAGGGCCATTTGTGTTCACAGAACAGGACACGGGGATGCTGTCGGTAGGGACAAATTGGGCCTGACAGGGCATTTCACAGCCACTGGGACAAGCAGGACATCTAAGGAGTCGGAGAGGAAGCCAGCCCTGCTGAGGCTGGGGCAGTGACAGTGAAGACTGCAGGCTGTCCCTGCCCCCCAGATGGCCCTGGGGCTGGGATATCAGCTCTAGCAGGGGCCCTGCAAGCTTGGACATAGATGGGGGAGTGGGTGCCCTCGGGTTCCCAAACCCGCAGTGCCCATAAAATGCCAGCTATCCCAGCCCACAGGCAACACCCGACACTTGCACACCTGGCTTCCATGTGGGTTTACCCTACTGCATCTCCGCAGGGAGGGCGACGTGACGCCTCAGCCCGCCAGCGCACCCTGGCCGCCGGACCACGGCTGCCCCGCAGCGCATGGGTCCAGGGTAAAAACACCGCCTGGTCCCAAATGTTCTCACAAAGCCGATTTCCTTCAACGGCAAAGACCGACTTTTATTCTGAGTTTGTGCCTTCCCTATTATTTTCATGCTAACACATGTATTTATTTCATAAAACAATTGAGCTAGATGTAGGCTTTAAGCGCACCCTTTGGGAGAATAAGAAGCTGGCATCTCTATCTTGACTCCTTCTGTGTTTTTTGTGTGTTAAATGAACCTGGATCCTGGAGCCCAAAAAACAGCCTGTAGCATGGGCCAAACCCGGCCCACCACTTGAATTTATAAATATAGTTTTATTAGAAGACACCAGGCCCTGATGCTGATGCTGTCTCTGACTGCTCCGTGCCGTTCCCAGTGGTGAGTAGGCGTGACAGTGGTGAGTAGGCATGACAGTGGTGAGTAGGCATGACAGTGGTGAGGAGCTGTGACGGAGGTCGTGTCCCACGGAGCCTGAAACATTTGCTCCGGCCTTTTTCAGAAAACGTCTGCAGGCTGCTGGCTGCTGGCCCCCGGCGTGAGAATATGACCTTGAACTGGGAATTTAGAACAGCTGCTTTCAGTCCTCAGTCTGACACAGCTCCACCCCCGTGGGGCTCAGTTTCCCCCTCTGTCCAGGAGGAGGGTGGGCAGGGCAGCAAGAAGAGTCCCAGGTTCCAGCCGGCCAGCCTGCAACCTCTGCCCAGGGGTCCCAGTGCCCCTTTCCAGGGTGGACCCTTCCCCCCTCCCCTTCTCAGCCTCGCTTCCTGTGGGGTCCCTGAGGTTCTGAAGGGGCTTTGCCTTATCTGCAAATGACCCCCAATAGCGGGTCCCACCCAAGGCCCTCTTGGCGGGCGCAGCAAGGTTGGGGGAACCCTTCGTGCATGGCCTTGGCATACCTGGCATCCTGCTCAACAGGTTGGCTTTCAGCACCTTTCCTTTCTTCTTTCCTGAGTGGCTGAGCCACAGTGGTGGGAAGCTAAAGTGATGTGGGCAGGTCACCAGACCCCACAGAGGAGCCTTCCTGTGGGGGAGAGGGCGCCTTGCCTTTCTGCCGGTTTGCTCTTTTGTTGACTTGATGGGCTGGGGCAGGTGCTAAAATGCGGAGCGCAGATCTCTATGTTAGAGCAGATTATTCCCATGGTACCAGGAGCCCCGGGTCACCTGGCCATCCTGCCACTACCCTCTGGCCCCTGAAGACTCATGTCCATCTCATGAGTAGGGCTGAGCAGAGAAGGTCACTGAGCTCACAGCCTGAGCTCCACCTCACTCTCCATCTGTCTGCTATGACTCCAGTCAAGCCCTGCCACAGGGGCTGGGGATTTAGCTCAGGGGCACAGAGCCTGCCTGGCAAGCTCAAGGTTGTGAGTTCGATTCCCGTTACCGGGGCAGGGGGGGAGGGGGACAAACAAACAAACAAACAAAAAACCGTGCCATGGATACTGGGCCACCGTGGGATTGTTCCAAGGTGCGCTGAGTCCTGGCTCGAAAGGCAGCAGGGGGGCTGAGCAAGTGGGAAGGCGAGTGACAGGGCAAGGAGAGGGGCCGTCAAGGCATTTGGAGATTCCAAGTTCCTATCTGAGTTCCCAGAGATCTTACAAACTCCAGCCGACCGCAGGGGGCTTTGAGTAACCCCAGTAAATGTGCTCAGTCCTCTCCTCCCCCAGTAGTCACTTCTTTCTTCCTTTCTCCCCACCCCCTCCACACCCCCTCCCTCAGCCCGGCCACCCTTGGCATCGGGAGCAAAGCAGCCACCTGTGCCATGCACAAGGGTCGTGCAGTCTTCCTCAAGGACCGTGCTCACCAGGGAATGTTAGGGATTTCCCGGGGTGCGGGACCAGCAAGTGTTCCGCAGAGATGGAGCGCCTCCTCTCCATGGCCTTCTGAGACTGTGACGAGTTCTGTCACCTCTGCCCTCAGCGACTGCCCCAGGTCTGCCCTTCACGGCAACAGACAGCTTCACATGGTGCCTGGTGCACCTGCAGTGGCTTCCACCACCCGTGCTGTGTGGTGAAAAGGCTGAGGGAGTCGAGAAGCCTCTGTCAGGCCTGAGTTCACTTTGCAAATAAAATCCTGCAGGGAGTGTGTTGCATGCTTGTTTGCTTGTTTGCTTCCTTGTTTGTTTGTTCTGGTAAGTCCCCACAAGATGAAATGATTGCTATCCTACACAATTCATATTATTTGGATGCACTCTTGTACCATCCTTTATGAACATCTGCATGCCTGTGTGTGTGTGTGTGTGTGTGTGAGTGTGTAGCACTTCGTACCTCTCTGCATTTCTGAGCTGTCCTCTGAAATCATTTTCCTCTTACTGAAGCCCTTAGTGTTTCCTTTAGAGTGGGTCTCCAGGTGATAAATTATCTCTGTTTTGAATGTCTAACTGTCTTTATTTTGCTTTCAGTGGAGAAAGTTTTTTACCTGTATAAAGAATTCCAGATTGTCCATTATTTTCTTTCATTACTTTCTCTCACACCATTGTTTTCCGGCTTCTGTTATTTCTATTGAGAAGTCAGCATTAAGCTGTATTATTGTTCCAGTAAAGGTTTCATGCCTTTTTTTAAAATCTCTAGTCTCTTTTAAAATTTTTATCTTTATCTTTGGCTTTTGCCCATTTACTGTGATGTGACTAACTGTGATGTCTTTGATTTACCCTGCTTAGAGTTCCTAAATCTGAAGCTTGATTCTTTTATTGGTTTTAGAAAAATTTCTCCCATTATCTCTTCTAACACTTTTCCTTCCTGTCTTCCTCTTTGGTCCTTCTGGATCCCAATTATATGTCTGATGAGCCTGTTAAGGCCTCATCTGTTTATTGCTTTCTGTGTTCCTTTGGTCTGGGTATTTTCTTTTGATAAATCTTCCAATTTACTAAATTTCTCATCAGTTATATTTAATCTACTGTTAAACCCATTCAAGTTTTTTTATTTCAGCTATTTTTTAAATATAGCTTTCCCATTCTATTTTTTAAATTATTTCTAGTTCTTGATAAATTTATTTGTCTTACCCTTTTAATTCTTTGAAAGTAGTAAACTATTTCCATTTTCTTCAGTTTGCACCCGATGTTTTTATTGTCTGTATCTCTTCTGTTCAGTGTCTCTTTTTCATCTTTGATTGTGATCAGGTTTTGTCTTCCTGTGTGCTTAGTTATTAAATGCTTCAACGTTGTATATGAAAATTATAGAGGTGATTTGAGTTACATCTGCTGTTGCTTTTCCATGGAGGATTTAGTTTTTATCCTGAAAAGGGATACTGTATTAGCCAGCTTTCTTGTCACTGGGACAAAATGCCTGACATCTCTGACTTGAAGAGGGAGTGGTTTAATTTGGTTCACAGTGTTGGGGGGTTCAGTCCATGGTAAGCTGGCTCCAAGGCGGAAGTAGCGTGGTGGAAGGCTGCTCAACTCCTGGTAACCAGGAAGCAGAGAGAGAAGAGAGGAGCTGAGGACAAGAATACACTCTTCCAGTAACCCAGTAACCCACTCCAAACATGGTGTTTCGGGGGAACTTTTAAAAGATCCAAACCACAACATTCTTCCCCTGGCCCCCAAAGACTCATGTCCATCTCATTATGCAAAATGCATTTAGTCCACCTCTAAGAGTAACCAAAAACTTAACAGTTCCAGCTTTGCTGAAAAGTTTAAGTCCAAAGTGTCCTCTAAGACCCAAGGCAAACTCTTAGCTCTGAGCTCTGTAAAAATCAAAAACAAAGTTAAATACTTTCAACATACAGTGGCACAGGCTCAATATTCCCATTCCTGAAGGGAGAAATAGAGGAATAAAAAGGAATCAGGCTAAAGAAAGACCAGAATCCTGCAGGGTGTACATTAAATCTTGTATTTCCTTGTCCAGTGCCCAGGGCAAGTTGTTGTGAGATGTGAACTCCAAGGGAGTTGGGCAGTCCCACCCCTATGTCACTGCTGGTTGTAGCCCTCACAGCCTCTCTCTTGGGCTCACCGTATACACCGTCTGCAGCTTTCCTCAGCAGACAACCCACGTCCTTGCCATCGCTAACTTCCTGGGGTCTCCACTGTGCCTTCTGTTTCATTCTCACAGCTTCATACATTGCTCTCTCGGGGGCACACTGTCTGGTGTCCCAGATCGTCCTTTGAAATCTGGATGGAAGCCTCCATGACCCACAACCCTTGCATTCTTCCTGGAAAAAAAAACAGTATCACATGGAAGATTCCTAAGTCCACCACAAGTGTGGGCAGTAGCCAGACATAGTTGGACCATGACTGCAGAGGTATCTAAGTGCCTGGATAGTTGAGCATGATAAAATGAATCTGGAGAGCCAACCTCTTCAAGCAAGGGGCCTAGGGGCTCTCTTCTCAAATGAAAGGCTTATACTTTTGCACCATTGAGGCTGGGATTGGTGAAGCCTTGCTGAAATTCCTGAAGCCTTCCCCCAAGGCATTTTTCTTTGTGGCTCTGTACAAAGTGGATGGTTCCTTTTTAATAGTACTAAGCTCTTCAGCAGCCACACTTCTTCTGGCCCCAATTTTATACATGGTTCATTCTAGGCCAAAATTCAATTTAAAATTTTCTACTCTGCTTTATCCCCAATCATCACCATAAACCTGGCTAAAATCAGCTAGCAGTACCCATACCACACCCTGAATGTTGGGCTGTCTTGAAATTTCTTCCACTAGGTTAATTAGTACAGTGCCCTTATTCTCAATCTCCTGAAGTCTCAGAACATGGGCAAAAAGTAGACAAATATTTTCCAGAGCATAACACACATGGCTTCTTGTTCAACTGCCAATGGAGTCCTTGTTCCCAACTAAAACCTTCTGAGCCTGGCCTTTACTGTCTCTCCACATTCCTTTCTGCATTCCTGTCTTCTGAGCTCTAATCAGAATCACCCAGGAGGTTCTGCTTACAGCATCATAAGGCTTCTCTATCTCACATCTCCAAACCTTTCCAAACTCCACCTGCACACTAGTTCCAAAGGCTTCTAAACCACATAGTCAAGTACAGTCACAGCCACAACACCACTTCTCTAGTACAAATTTTGTATATTACTCAGCTTCCTCATTTCTGGGACAAAGTACCTGACACCCACAACTTAAAGGAAGAGAGGTTTAATTTGGTTCATAGTTTTTGGGGAAGTCAATCCATGGTAGGCTGGCTTCTGTGTACAAATGCTGTGGGAGAAAGCATTAAAGAAAAATCTGCTCACCTCACAGCAGCCAGCATGCAGAGAGAAGAACGAGGAGCCAGGGGCAGGAATACACCCTTCCAGTCACTCCCCCAGGGAACTGCCCCCTCTAACCAGACTCCACCTCCAAACATGAGACTTTTGAGTAAGACTATCGATCCAAAACACAACAGATGCTAATAATCTTGATCACCTTAGCCTACACTCCTTTAACCAGAGCTGTACTTCTGAGCCTGGACTTTACTGTCCACATTCCTTTTCAGCATTCTATTTATTTCCAGATCACTTTCTCTCCTGGAGTGCGACACTTCAAAGTTCAACCCAGAGACTAGAGGGTTTGCTGGGGCCTCTCCTGTTCAGCAAGGCTGAAGTTCAGGGCTTAACTCTCGTACCCAGGAGACTGCCGAAAGACCTGGGCAGCTTTCCAGCCTAGCCTAAGCCCACTTTGGAATCAACAAGTGCCTTGAGAGAAGAGAGGGCTCAGGTGTTAGACGCCCCTTTCCTACTGGTCCCGCAAATATCTGCACATGGTAGTTCTCTAGAGCCTTAAACAGGAGCTTTACTTCTATTGTTCTTGCTTCGTTGGGGTCCGGGTTTTCTAGTTTTCCTCCAGAGAAAGATTGATTTAGAGCAACACAGTCCTCCTTTGCTAAAAATAGAACTTTCTGGATTTATTTTAAGTCCCCACTGCCTCTGGAGAAAGGCTATTAATAATTAAATTCATAAAACTTTTATTTACAAACAACTCTTTGCATGAATTAGGGTAGATCTATACAGAAAACTTTTTTCCCTGGGGTTTCAAACCACACAAGTTCTCTACTGTCTTCCCTAGAAGATACTTAACAGGGAGGAGTTGGGTGAACAAATAGACATGCTAGTGGATAATGATCCCTGGCTGCAATATCTTGGTCTAGTTACAGCCAATTTTCTATGAAACCCACTGAATAGATGAGTCTTTTTCTACCCACCCCATCCGATTCCCCTGACTACCTACAGTCTATCTTCTGTGCATGTCTTAAAACTATCAACTTGATCTCATCACCCCCCATGAGTGTCCAGCTCATCCGCAACCCCGCCCCATGCCCCTGCCCCTTCTTTGTTCCTCATGCCAAACTCTTCGCTGCCCCAGGGCCTTTGTCCCTGTGTTCAGGGTTGTTCTCACTCCTCCCCACCCTGCTCCCTCTGTCTCTCAGGAAACATTTTCTGCCTTCTCTGCAGCCTCCCTTCTCTCCCAGACTTTCTGCATAGACATGTACCTGTGCCTGTGCTTTTCGTTCTCTGCAAAGCACGTGTCATAGTTTGCAAGTGTGTATTTCTTTAGCTCTTCTCTCTCCCTCTCCCTAGCAGGAAGGGGACAAGGACAATGCTTTCTGGCTGTACTTATTGCTGTGTCTAAGCGCAGAGCATGGTGCTGGATATGTAGCAAATGCTCACGTTTATAAGTGTGGGGTGAATATCCCCATACAACAGAGTAGTATTCAGGCATAAAGAAGAATGAACCTTGAAAACATTGGCCTCATAGAAACCAGATACAGGCCAGGGGATTTAGCGCAGTGGCACAGCACCTGCTTGGCAAGCGTGAGGTCCTGAGTTCAATTCCCGGTACCAAAAAAAAGAAATCAGACCCAAAATTTCCATATTATGTAATTTTATGAACACTTGAGTGTCTGTAGAGACAGGAAGTAGATGAGTGGTCACCAAGGACTCGGGGAGAGAGGAACGGGGCACCACTGCACGTGGGTACAGAGTTCTTTTTGGATGAGGAAAATGTTCTGGAATTAGATAGCAGTGATAGTTGCACAACACTGTGGAATCCTAAAAACTGTCGAATTGTGCTTTTAAAGGACAAACTTTAGGGTATGTGAATTATATCTCAATAAATACACTCGTGTATACACACATGGATATAGATGATATAGCTACAGATATAAATATCTGTGGAGTAAACCAATGAATGGGAAGGACTACGTCCTGATGACAGTGAGCGCCTGGGGCCAGACACCTCCCCGCACCGGTCTGCCTCCTCCACCCCACCCTCCCGCCAGCTGTGGCTTTCCTTCCCCTCCTGAGGCACGGAAGCTCTGAGCACCGCCGTGACCCTGCCAGTAGACGGGAACGTAGACCCTGTGCCCCGGAAATAGACTTCCACCTCTCCGGGTTCGCTTTCCCTTCTGCTTCCCCAAGACAGAGCTCTCGGGAAGATTTCTGCTCACTGGAAGCTGAAGTTACGCAGGCTCCCACTCATGCACTGTGAGGGCCACGGGCTCACACCTGAGCACGTCCTGCCCAGAGGCTGTCAAGGCGACGGTCCTGCCACAGGGCTGCAGAGGGGCCAGGCAGGGCAGTGCGGCTGGTAATCCCAGCAGGACAGGCACCAGTGAGCACCCGCTGTAGAAAGGTAAGTGGACACCTCAGTCCAGGGGCCCAGAAAGTGGCTGAGCCCTGACGACGACTGGAGTCAGCCAGGTGAAGAAGACAGAACATTCCAGGCGTGGAGCAGTTTGTGCAGGATCCTGGGCTGGTGCAAAGGGGAGCGGGTGCCCTTCGGGGCCATCCGGGCCTCATGTGAACAGAAAGCCCATCGGGCAGGCAGGAGCTCTGCACGCGAGAGGGCTGCCTGTCCCGTTCCTGTCCCAGCCTCAGGCTGGGGCTCGGCTCAGCAGAGCGACATATCCGCAGTGAATAAAAGCTGTGGCCTTGGCCCGTTCAAGGCTCTGGGTTTCAGGAGGCCTTGAGGCCATTAGCATGAGCCATAGGGCATGTGCCACGCCCAGGCAGGACTCCTGGAGGAGTGAGAGCCTGGCCCGGCACCCGGGTGGGAGAGGCGGGTGAGTGGCACCAGGGGACGGGGCAGTTAGTAGCCCCACAGCGGGGGGCCTCCGGCCAGGTCCAGCACTGGACATGGGAGGGGCTCCATGAGCATTTGGCGAATGAGCCTCAGGCCACAGGAGCCATTTTTGCCTTGGCAGCACCTGCCCGCCAGTGCCTGGGCCCCGTGGCTAGGGAGAGGGTTGGCTGTGGGAGCGCCAGGCCTCACCTGTTGTCCCGGTGCCCTGGAGCCGTGGAAAAGCACAGCCCCTGCTGCCCCCACCCCTCCTCCAGCTGGACAGGAAAAGCTCAGAGCAATGACTGCCAGGGAACCCCGCGCTTAGGGAATGATTCCATGGAGCCGAGATGTCAGCAGGTTTGCTCTGGCCCCCATAAAGGACGGGCGGGCTTCGAGCAACGCCACAGAGAGGGGGCTGCTGCCGCCCCAGGCGTGCGGTGACCCCCGGCCATGTAGCGGGGACAGAGCCCTTGTGTCAGGTGGCTTCACCTGATGCCCTCTCCACTCCAGGAACCTACGTGATGACAGTCACGGCCAATGACGCCGACGACAGCACCACGGCCAACGGGATGGTGCGGTACCGGATCGTGACCCAGACCCCACAGAGTCCGTCCCAGAACATGTTTACCATTAACAGCGAGACCGGAGACCTCGTGACGGTGGCAGCCGGCCTGGACCGAGAGGTGAGGACCTGGGGCGGGATACGCAGTGAGGTGGGGACGCAGGGAAGCCACCCTGGACACCCTCCCCCTGGCTGGGGGGGACGACAGGGCAGTGTGCACAGAGGCTGCTTTGGGAAGTCACTGAGCAGGCTCCACGCGAGGTCCCCAGCACAGGCCCCACAGGCGTGTGCGGCAGAGAGGGCCGGAGCGCTTGGAAAAGCAGGAACGAGACTCCCTCCTGTGGTTCTCCGGGTCCAGCCACCAGAGAGCTCCCACTGAGCACCGGGGACCTAAGCACCCACCTAGAAATCCATCCCTACACCAGCTGCATGGTGGACACCCTGCCCAGCGGCTGCACACCCTTGTGTGACACCCCAGGCAGGGACGGGACAGCCCCGGTAACTTACCCAGGCGGGTGCTATGACCTCCTCCTCCCTGCCCGCCCACGGCCCTGAGCTGGCCAGGCCCCTCCACTGGCCTGTGGACCCTGCTGCCTGCCCTGGGGGAGTGGAGGGGAGAGAAGCCCAGCAAGAACAGAGGGCTCTCTAGGCGCCTGGCACCCTGTCCCCATCCGGACACACCCTTAGGGCCGGGAGGACTGGGGCCCACCCCAGCTCACAGCACCCAGACAGCAGGGGAAACGAGTGTCACCCGCCTGCTCCCGGCCCAGGCCTGTCTGGCTCCTGGGACCCAGGGGCCTCCTCGCTGAGCTCAGAGCAAACAGGCTGCTGCTCCCCACTGGGGACTCATCTGCAGCAGCTACGCTGTGGCTTCCTGCGCCAGCCGCAGGCTCTGCCGTGATGCTCTCACCTGCCCCCTCTGTGCTTTGG
Organism: Chinchilla lanigera; assembly: GCF_000276665.1. Taxonomy (NCBI): domain Eukaryota; kingdom Metazoa; phylum Chordata; class Mammalia; order Rodentia; family Chinchillidae; genus Chinchilla; species Chinchilla lanigera. The sequence continues at coordinate 2,090,519 of NW_004955528.1, read as the reverse complement.
CAAGCACCACAGCCCAGTTCTGGGTCTGTGCCCCCCAGCGTGGGCTGGAGCCGCCAGCTGCAACAGGCGGTTTGTGATGTCATCTTGGGGACTAAGCCTGCAAGGAGGCGGAGGTCCCCCCAGGAGGACCCCACAGCCAGGGTCCTGGCAGATTTGAGAGCTGTGTGGCCCCAGGACGTGCCCTATCACACTGCTGGCACTTCTGCAGTTCCAACCAATGCCGAGCTGCCACATAGCCATGTCCCTGCACAGGGCGTGAGCGCTTACCTGAAAATCTTGACTAAAGGGCCGTGCACCAGGGGGAGGCATGGAAGTGGCTTGGTGGGAAGACAGGGCGGCCCCAGGGTCAGCGCGGGCTCAGGATGGACAGCTGAGCTGTGTCCTCCTCCCGCTGAGTGGTCACAGGTCAGGGGCACCTCGAGCCCCAGCTGCACTGCTTTCCATCCCGTAAGTGGAGACGACACTCCAGGCTCAGGGGCCCGGGGGTCAGAGGCCTGCACCATGTGGCAGGAGGTGCGAGGGCCAGCAGGGACACAGCATGCAGGGACCTTTGCTGCCCGGTCAGCTTCCTGGAGTGGTGTGGGTGGAGCCTTGAGACAGCAGAGGTGGGCAAAATGCCCAGGTTCAGCGAACCATGGCCAGCCCCAGCCCTTGGTCTCACGGCTGGGGGTCTGCTGAGGGCCTGTCACCCTCCCCTAGTGACCACAAACAAACAGGCACCTGCCCGGCCTGGAAGAGGCACTGCAGTTCATGTAGCCCAGTGCCCCACATGTGGCCGGGGACATGGGCCCACAGACCCGTGATGGTGATACTGTGCCAACAGGGTTGTCAGCAAGATCTGCACGGCTAGGCAGCAACCAGACACCACCCCCCTGCCCACTCCAGCCTGGGGTCTCCACCTGCCCCCCTTGGCGACCCAAGCAGCCATGAGCAACAGGCATTTCCCCAGGCTTGGCCTGACCAGGGTGTGTGCACACATGTACACACGAACACAGCGTGCAATTTCAGGTGATGCAGCTGCAGCCCTTGCTGTGTTTGGAGGACAGGCCAGGCACAGAGTAAGCATCAGGCCATGGACACCAGCCCCTCGGGGGTGGCCCTTGGGGGAGGAAGTCTACACGGGTCCCCAGACTAAGCCTGACTGAGAGCTGTCCGCTCTCAGAGACGCAGAGGTAGAGAAGGAGCATTAGGAGTTCAACAATGGTTCTTTGCTTTTGGTTTGTTTTTTTTTTCGGTACCGGGAATTGAACTCACGACCTTGCACTTGCCAGGCAGGCGCTGTGCCGCTGAGCTAAATCCCCAGCCCCGAGAAGGAGCATTAGGGACGCCTGGGAGACCAGACCACCCCAGGCTCGTGACCACTGTGGCTTGTGGGCAGGTGGCCTGCATCCCGTCCACAGTGGGAGGATAGAAACCCTGTCTTCTCCGCAGGCAGCGTGGGAAACACACTCTGGGCAAGCCCTCCCTGACCTCTGGGTCCAGCCGGAAGTCTAGCCCCAAGACCCGTCCACTCCTTTCCTTGTCCAGCAGCAGTGTGCTCAGAGGCACCAGGCCTGGCATAGGAGAGGTGAACTTGGACAGTTGGGCACCTGCCCCCCAGCTGCTCATTTTGTGGCCGGGCTGGGGTGTAGGGCGGCGAGCAGGAAGCAGACACCTGTGCTGAGGAGTGACAGGCGTGCTCAGAGTCCCCAGGGCCGTAGGCACGTTTGCACTTTATCCGAGAGCAGAGCCTAAAGCCAAAGCAGGGATCCCGCCAGGGTGACTGTGAGACATGTGCTCTCAGGAAGGCTTTGGGGGCTCCCGCCTCGGGCACAGGATACCTCTCACATTCTTGGGGCTCACAGAGGCCTCAGCCGACCCCTTCCCATTTAACAGGCAAGCAGACTGACCCGTTGGGAGAGGGCTGCCCAAGGTCCAGGTTGACTGTCCAGAGGTCCAGAGGTCAGGTCACCCGTGCCAGTGACCTGAGGCCGGCTGCTCTGGTCAGTGTGTGGGGATGTCACTGGGTGGCAACAGTGCCACGTCTGCAGGCCCTAACCTACCCACAGGGACACCTGCCAGTTGCGTGTGGGTGGGGCTGAGGGGGGCCTGAGCAGGCCAGAAATAACCCTGCACCCTGTGTCCAAGCACCAAGGGGAAGTAGATTGCTGTGAGGGTTGGGTATTTTCTAGTTTATATTTCACAGACAAGTATCAGATATTTCCCAGCCAAAAAAAATACATAAGATGTATCTGTGGACTCTCCTTCAGGGCTACAACTATTGAAAGGCCCCCCTGAAAAGGGAGTGGGGGTGCAGGGTCTGGCATTAGATGCTAGCCGGGAATAAGAGGTCCACGGAGCCCACAGGACCCTTGGGAGGCCTTCTCTTCCCTGGGCCCCCTGAGGGAGACCCCTCAGCCCCACCCACACGCAACTGGCAGGTGTCCCTGTGGGTAGGTCAGGGCCTGTGACATGGGCCCTGCACACATGGCACTGTCGCCACCCGGTGACCTCCCCACGCACTGACTAGGCCCAAGGAGGTGGGCCAGCCCAGCGCCGAGAAGAGGCTGGGCCACCTCACCTGCCTCTGAGTCACTCCTGCTGTCTGTCCCGGGGCTTGTGCACGGCGGGGCAAACGTCCCCCAAGTAATGTACACTGAGAAGCTGTTAGAGCTGTGGTTACTGACAGGATTTACGGCCGTTGAGAGACACCAGGAGGCATCCTCGCCTGCTCTGCCCCCGGGCTAAGCAGCCTGGTGGGAGCTGGACACCAGGCCCACCGCCAGGGCATCTGAGGAGCCAGCGCCGCACCACCATCCTCCTCCCGGGGCCTCCTGGGGACAAAGCTCAGGAGTTGCTTCTTTCTGTTGTCCTGATGGCATCTGCTCCTGGTGTTCGATCCGGGGAAGAGTTCCTGTCCCCTGCCTGTGAGAAAGAGTGAGGCTGGTGGAGGTGAGGCCCAGGACCCCAAGGCCATCACTATGTGGGGTGATTCGGCTCAAGGTTGGGGCTGGGCTTTGAGCCGTGACCCCACTGAGCCCTGGGTGCCCTGTGAGACAGTGCGTCTTGGGCCGGGAGGACCCCGCCAGCCTTCCGCAGACTCCCGGGGGCTGTTGTGAGCCAACAAGCAGGGCGCTGCAGGCACTTCACGGTTTGGGGATCGCAGTTTGGGAGCTGAAGAGGGAGGTGCACGTGGACGCGCAGAGAGGCCGTGCCCGAGAGGACCGGGGCTCTGACCCCACGAGCAGCAGGAGCCGACACCCAAGAAGAGGCTGAGAGAGCCAAGTGTGCCCACAGCCGACCCGTGGGACGCCCTCCCCTGCCGTGGCTGGGGGGCAGCTTGGGCACTCCGAAAGCCCCCGCAAGCCACCCCAAGACTCTGCTGCCGTTTCCAGGTGATCCTCCCCTTCTGATGGTGCCGAGGCTCGAGGCTTCCCCTGGAGAAGCCCCTGTGCTCACAGGCCGCGTCCTCATCCAGCCGTGAGAGGAGTGGTTTCCACTTGGAGAACTTTTCAGCAGTTCCCACCATAGGGGGGCGGTGGGGGCTCTGTGAGGAGACACCGGCCCTGGCCCCGGGGAATGTAGGCCGGGGCTACTACAGGGGTAGAGGCGGCAGGAGGGGTCACTGAAAGGGCCACCGCCCTGGGGCTTGCTGAGGTGAGATGCTGCAGCTCCAGCTTGGGTCGTGCTCGGTACTCCCAGCTCCTTGGTCCTCCCAGGGAAGAGCTGAAAGCAGCTTACGGTTAACCCCTGGAGCAGAGGCACAGCACAGACGGCCCTGGGCGTGGAGATTCCGTGGTAAACGGTGCAACCTTTTCAGGCACTGGGACCCAGGGGAGGTCAGCAACAGCAGCCAGGCCCTGGGGACCCAAGAAGCTGCTTTGGTTCTCAGCCAGAGCGCTGTCCTACCAGGCAGGGGCTCAAGGTGGGGCCGCCCCCGCCCACCCCTCCGCCCCGCTTCGGCTGCACACGAGCAGCCCACTGAGAAAGGCCACCGTTCCTCAGTTTCTTCTTTCCTTTCAAAAACATTTACGCTCCAGCCCGTGTGCAGCAGGCAGAGTCTTCGGGGACCCCGCCATGGACGTGCCCCCGCCACGGACATGCCCCTTGGCAGAGTGAGTCATCTTCACGGAGGGGAAAACCCACAGACACGACTGCCACTGCGTCCGATTAGGGGAGCTGTGTAAATGGAGCATTTCGATATGATTAAATGTCAGGAGGGACTGTGATAAGACATCAGCGGATCAAGAGCCTCTCGTGTACGGTGAAGGCCGCCCCACTCGCTAATCCTGCTCACCTTGTGATGTTTCCTAATTAGAATATTTACGGCCTAATAAGAAGGTGAGGCAGGCTGGGGATTTAGCTCAGCGGCAAAAGCGCCTGCCTGGCAAGCGCAAGGTCGTGAGTTCGGTTCCTGGTACCGGAGAAAAACCAAAAAAAAAAAAAAAAAAAAAAAAAGAAGGTGAGGCAGACACTGGAGCCCCGCTCCGAAGGTGATGGCGGATTCTCTCCAGCGAGGCCCTGCGGTGAGCTCTGTGCTGTGCGGTCAGCTCCAGCACCTCTCTCTCCGACTTGCCTCCCGGCCACTCTGCAGTTCTCCTGGACAAACTCGTCCCACGGCCCCGCTGCTCGGCAACGCTGCACGGTGGGCCAGGCTCACGGCCCTGGGGTCTGCAGAGAGGCTGAGGAAGCGAGGCCAGCACCTTCCCATAGTTCCTCAAGACCTGGCACTGCCCTTAGATGAAAAGCGTTTGGGCGAGAGATTACACAGCTTCACTCCACTGCTGATGAAGGTCGTTATCAGCATTGCCGACTTTAATCAATGTACTCGCAGGACTCACAAAGTAGAAATGCTCTTTGGTCACCAGACCAGCACTTTGCCTTCAGTGGGAAGCGGTGGGGCCGGCCCCCCGGGAGGTGCTGGGAACGTGTCTCCTTTAGGTCCCAGCGAAGGGCAGCGTCTAGGGAGACAGCACTCCGCACCTCCTGACGGACGACTTTGAGTCGCTGTCATGAAACACTATTTCGAAGACAGCAATGATGGGTCTGTGGTCTCAGGGGAAAAAGTAGCAACTGAGATGAATTTAGCCTTGACCTACCTGAGACTGCGTTTTTACCCCCAAAGACTTGCTGATCTCTCCCTCCAGAGAGAGAGACAGACAGAGACAGAGAAAGAGAGACAGAGACAGAGAAAAGAGCTCAGACAGAGAGACAGACAGAGAAAAAGACAGAGAGGGAGAGAGAGAAAGAAAGGGATGGACAGACAGACAGAAAGACACAGAAAAAGAGACAGACAGAGAGAGCCAGGGTGGGGAGAGAGAAGAAAACCAACTAAGCAAAGTTGCTGTCCCCCTGGCTTGGGCCGTCCCTTTGGACACAATGCCGTCCACAGAACACCCAGGTCGAGTGGGTGGTGCGTGGTCACAGTGGTCCTCGGCCTTGCTCTGCTGGGCACCCCGGGAGCCCTAGGGCCGGGTCTCCAGCCACTCGAGTCCGGCGCCAGCCGCAGCCGCTCCGTGCCCGCCGGCCTGCGTGGGAACACGCTCTTCACGACACAGCACCGACTGATTTTTTTCTTATCACAAAAGCTATGCATTTACGGCAGAGAACACAAGCAAGCACAGCGGAGAGAAAGGTGCCCACCTGTCACGCATCTGCAGGCAGGCGGACGGCACTGTGTGCGCACACGCCCCTGTGCCCCAGCGCCTGCCCACCCACGCTCAGCTCCAGGGGACGCCGTGGCCCGTGGAGAGTGTCGTTAGCACGGAGCAAGAGGGTGGACCCTCTGCACGTCAGCTGGCTGTGCCGCGCTGGGACCCGTCCCCACCTACTTTATAGGTGCTCTCCTGGGGACCTGCTGTGGTCTCTGCCTCAGCTGCCACCCGTCAATTGCGACTGTGTTCGGCCCATGAAACTCCACAGGTCAAACGGGGAAGAAGACGTGCAAGTTCAAGGACAGGGACCCCCAGGCCGCCCGCTCAGGGTTGGTCAAGTCAGGGCCGCGGAGTCACCGTCCAGGACCTGAGTCGTTGGTTGTGCCTCTGCCCTCCCAAGGAGCTGTGTCCCCTGGCGCCACACACGGTCACAGCATGCAGGGAACAGCTGTCCATCCCTGTGGCCTCCTGGGGACATGGATGGAGCCTCCCGAAAGGGCGCCCTGCAGATGTCCTCTGTCATCGTCTGATCCGAGCGGTGTTGCCTGCCAGCCGGGCCGGTTGCTAGTGAGGGGAGGATGGGCAGACACAGGCCCTCCACGTGGGCAGGGTGACAGTGCAGGGGGAAGCCCGCACTGTGGGCAGTGCCCTGGAGGGGCTGGCCGGGCTGTGCCAGCACAGTTGGATCTTCTCACTCGAGCTCAGCCACACACATGCTGAAGGCTGGAGGCACAATGGGCCAGAGCCCACTGCACAGCAGACTTCCAGAGACCCAAGGCCGGCAAGCCGCTGCCCCCCAAGGGAGGTGACCGTGGGTCCTGTCCTGTCCTGTATGGTGGAGGAGGAAGCTGAGGCAGGGCCTCCGGTCTGAACCGGCAGCTCCCCTGCCTCCTCCAGGCCAGGAGCACGGAGCACAGGCCCGAAGGGCCCCGCTGCGTCCTCAGACATCCATCACCGGATCTCACCCTGGGCTGCTGGTGGAGTCGCTCCTGCTGCAGGAGGCAGAGTCCAGGAGCAACCCTGCCCACAGCCCGGACCACCCGTGGGAGTGCCCATCAGGGCCCAGGAGGGGCTGCAGAAGCAGAAGGGACAGCAGAGGCAGGAAGACCCAGCCTCCCTCCCGGCAGCTGGCGAGGGCTGTCCTGGGCGACAGTCACGGTGAGGACCACAGCGGGCTGGACTCCGGCCTTGGCCGCAGCTGCCTCCTGGGAAGCCCTGTGGCCGTTTCGCTGGTTTGCAGGAGGGAGGAAGTTCAGTGTGGAGAGAGGCGGGCAGGTGAGGGAGCCCTGTCTGCAGACCAGAGTCCTGGCAGGAACGGGCGAGGGACATTCGAGACAGGCAGGGGACAGCGACCAGGCGGGGGTCAGAAGGGCAGGAAGGGTCTGCGGCCAGGAGGAAGAGCAGGTGGCAGTGAGGGCAGCGGGGGTCTGGTCATCGGGGACGGCGTGGACCTTGCTATTACTGTGCTTTGCACATCTGTCCGGCACCGTGAGAAATGCCCAGCTTTGTGTGCAGCTGAAAAAGTTGCCAGCGGGACCACAAGGCAGGGCTGAGGTACCCTGAGTCTCTCTGTCTCTCTTCTTCTCTCTTTCTCTCTTCTCCCTTCTCTCTTCTCTCTTCCCTCTCCTCTCTCTGTTTTTTCCGGCACTGGGGATTAAACCCAGGTCCTTCTGAGTTTGTATCTCCAGTCTTTTTATTTTTTATATTGAGACAGGATCTTGCAAAGTTGCCCAGGCTGGGCTCAAATTCAAAGTCCTCCTGCCTCAGCTTCCAGAGTTGTCAGGATGACAGACATACGCCACCACACCTGGCTCCCATTTCACGCCTCGTGAGAGAGCGCTGGCTGGCTCGCTCAGGTGCGGGCATCTTTCGGCAAAATGGATGTGAGAGTAGGATATCCCCTGAAATCCCAGCCTGTGGGTCCAGCCCAGCCCCTGCCAACTCAGAGCCAATCAAGAGGGCGCAGTGAGTGAGCTCCACTCCCACTCACAGCTGTGTGGTGGGTAGCAGCCTCATCCTAACCAGCCCGGCAGTGGCCAGCACAAGAGGCCGGCAGCTGTAAGATGCACCCTGCCCCTGGCTGGTAAACATGAGTCCCAGGTGCCTCAGTGTGGGCGAAGGACTCCGGCCGCTGCTGCCCTCACCAAGCTCACTGACCGGCCTCCCTGTCCCTCCTCCTGCCACCCCTCCTCCGAGCAATCTGTGACCAGCTCCCCTCCAGGGACAAAGGCATACACTGCCCATGTGTGTGTGTGTGTGTGTGTGTGTGTGTGTGTGTGTGTGTACATGTGTGTGCGTGTGCCTATATGTTGCACACGCCTCATTTCCCAGGGAGGCAGACAGGACACCAACTGGGTCAGGATCAGTGCCTCTGACCACTGAGGCTCCACTCGGGAAGGACACGGGGTATCTGTCGGTGAGACTGTCATGGGCAGTGCCACCCCCGGGCAGACCACGGTGTCGGTGTTGGCAGCGGCTGCTACAGCCTCAGATGTTGAAGTTCTGCTTTTCTGGAAAAGGCACAGAGGTTTTTAGAAGAAAACCAAACACGCTACTCTCTGACCAGCTTTCAAGGAGAGAGTGGGTGCTAACCTCTGAGGTTCTGGAAGGCAACATCTCCGTGGGAGCGGAAAAGTGCGTGTGGCCTCTAAACGCCAGGTGCGGGCTGCCAGGGAGAGGCCACCTGGGCAGGAGACAGCCGGGCGCACCTAGAAATGTCCAGACACTTCCACAAACATCCAGGAAAGTTCAGACATATCCAGGGACATATGGACGTATTCCAACATGCCCAGACTTCCCCACAGGCCTCCAGAAACATTCAAAAATACCCAGCTGTGTCCGGAAGAAGAGACCCAGACACCACCAGAAATGTCTGTCCAGAGACCCGTAGGCATGTCCAGACGGCCACAGCCGCAGACCCCAGAGACGTGCAACGTGTCCGCAGCCCTCACACAGGGACATCGGCTTGGAGAGGCCCGGACGTCCCAGGCTTCCCAGGTGCCGTCTGCCCCCACCTGGACTGGCATCAACAGGGGAGGAAGGGGGCCCGAGGGAAAGCGGGGCTCCGCGCTCCCCTCCCAAGATGAAAGTACAAACTTCAAGGCCCTGGCTCACCCCCCTTTCTGGGTTCCTCCCAGCTCCACTCCCGATCAGAGCCGCCAGAGCAAACTCCCAGTCGCCCGCGCTGACCTGCTCCGCACCAGCCTCCTTGGTGCCTCTTGGCCCGTGGCAGCGGTTCCCACCACACGCCATCTTTGTGCCCTGCTGGGCTCCTGCATCCAGGACGTGCAGGTCAGGGCGTGAAGCGCCCCCTGGAGGGGGCTCTGGTCCCGCTCACAGGGATGGTGCCCTCCCAGGCCACTGCAGGGAACCCTGGAGGGCCAGTCAGGCGGGGGCAGGGCCCTTGGGAGGCTTTGTGGGGCTGGCCCCCTGGGATGTCAGGACAGTCCACTCCTCCAAGGGGAGTGCGGGCCTCTGCCCTGCCTGGTCCTCCGCTGCCCTCTCCATCCACGCCTGCCAGCCCCTCCTGGAGGTGCTCGCTGCCTCCCTGCCCCTGCCGTTCTCCTCTTCTGGCCTCTTCCTCTAAGGTCACTGAGAAAGCAGATACACAGGGTGCCCAGCCACTCCCTTATTGTTAGCTTCGCCTCGACAGCTGTTGGGGTCAAGGGCTCAGCCCTGGAGCGAGTATGGCAGGGCTTGGATAAACGTGGGCAAAGGAGACCGGCACTTGAGGGCAAAGAAGTCGGCCACGTGTGTGAGCTCTGGCGCCCTGCAGAGGGCACCGAGAGCATCTGGGGAGGTCGGTCCGGGCCAGGATCTCCCCTGGGGCTCCTAGCAGGGACCAAGAGGACCAAAACACTGAGTTGGGGGCTGACCAGCTGCAGCCACAGCTAAAGGCGACCTGCGCCTGGTTTTGTAGTTTTGTTGTTTTGTTTGCACCTGCCAGTCTGCGCATACCCCGCTCCCCGGGAACTGTCCCTGCCTCTGTCCTAGAGGGAGCAGGAAGGGGCTCCGCAGCAGGGCCTTCGGGGCCTCTGTACCAGGTCGAGGACACAGACTGGCTGCGGAAGTTTTGTGTTGTTAACCTATGAATTGGTGACGTGAGCCGGAGACCCTTGCGTTCAGCCCCTGGGGCCTGGAGTCTCCGGCAGCTGGACTCCGCCCTGAGTGTGCCCCAGGGCTGGGAGGCCGGAGCTGTGCTGGCAACGCCTGCCCCGGGCCACAGGTCGCCTGTTTCGGCCGCTTGTCCTGGCTGGAGAAATTCAGAGCTTCTGTCAGAAGCAGGAAACGAAAGGCCCTCGTGTCTCCAGAAGACTGGAGCCAGCGTGCGCCTTTCGGTGGGCGGGGTCCCCAGGGGACTTCATGGACATCAGCCCAGCCCGGCCGCTCGTCTCCACCGCTGTCCTCATGGGGACTTGCGCGACCATCCCCGGTCCCAGAGGAGCCCAGCCCCACCTGCCCCCGCCTGCCCCTGCCTGCCCTGCCCCCCTCAGCAGCTGGTGTGGTCCCTGCACACGGCCTCAGACTCCCGAGTGTGCCCCTGTCACCCAGAGTCACATCCGGACCCCCTCGCTGCCCCTCACCCTCACCCAAGCTTTCCCCAGCACACCTGGCGCTGCCCCCCACCCCCGGCCTTCGCTGGCTGCTCACCCCCCATCCAGTTAACACCTCCGCCCCACCTCTGTCCCCACTCCTGCTGAGGATGCTGCCGGCCTTTGTCGCCCCCAGACTGCTGTTTCTGCTTATTTACTGTCTGCCTCATCCCCTAAACCCCGCTTCTCCACCAGGCCTGACATTCCCCCTGGGAGACAGCTAGTGACTTGTGGTTGCACTGGGGGCCGCTGTTCCTGGCCCCTCGTGGACGGAGGCCAGGGAGGCCATCGGCACCCCACACTGCTCAGGACATCCACGACAGAGAAGGACCCAGCCCCAGGAGTCTGGCCTGGTTTGGGAAAAACTGGCTTAGAGCATCATCCTCAGGAGGTGTGTTCCCACCTGAGGCCTGGAGGGTCCTCAGAAGCGATCGGAGCAGACCCCCAGGTCCAGTGTCCTGCACAGGGGGCCTCCGTGCCCTCCTGCACCCCTCCTCCCAGACACCAACTGGGAAGTCTCTGGCAGCTGCTCCTGGTAGCTCATCTTCCTCCAGTGCCCAGCAGGGAAAGAGAGACACAGACAGGGAGAGAGGAGGGGTGGGAGCGGGCAGCGCACCCCCTGCTGGGGCAGATGTTGGGGAGCGTGCAGAACCTCCCTCTGGGCTTCCCTCCTGGAGCCTAGGCTGAGGCAGGAAATCCATCTCCCACTGAGAAACGGTGGCCCACCTGGTCACCCGGTCATACAGAGTGAGAGAGACCGAGAGATCCCCAAGCCCCCTGCGGTAGACTCAAAGCACCACCCCCTGGGGGTCCCACGGCTAGTGGGCAGGTTCAGGGAGACACGCATCCCCGACACAGCAGCAACAGCGGCCACAGGCTCAACCCAGAGTTTTAGCTTTGTCCCAGGGACAGGGCCATCGGGTCAAGTTCACAGCGGGCCAAAGGATGTCCCCAGCAGGGCATCACGCCCCTGGGCTCTGCCTCGGCCAATAGGGCTTCTCAGCACAAGGGTCTCTTGTGCCTCCTTCGCACACAGACCAGGGACTGGGACCGGGCTGGGGGCGGGACAGCGTCCTGGGAGGGGCTCAGCCCAAAGTGGGGGTGAGGACACCTGGGGATCCTGCAGGCCCCAAGGGGGCCTGTGCTGCTAGAGAGCCTCACCAGGCGACGGTGGACACAGAGACCCTCAGGACCTCACAAGGTGGCAGGGACTCCAGTGGACACTGTGCTCTAGTGACCACTGTGCTCTTGGAGATATAAGTCGTGTGCCACGGTGCCCGCCCCATCTGGCATGTCCAGGGTGCCCAGCGCACGCTCCCTCAGCTCCCGACACCCTCATCACCCCAGACAGAGGCCCCATGCCCGTCACGCTCAGCCCAAACTCCCCGCCCTGCCCTGGACGCTCCGATGATGCACGCTCCGCGTGGGCTTGGTAGCCCACAGCTGTCAGGGGGACAGGTCCCTGAGGGCCATCCGCAGTGCAGGGGTGTCAGCGCTGCGCCCCGTGTGTGACCCAGGGGTGGCCCACAAGCCCACAGCCCGAGCCGTGTGCACGGTCCATCGCTCTGGCTGCGGTGAGCACCGGGGACAGCACTTTCCTGAATGCCTGTTTCAGCCCTTTTGCATAGACACCAAGCTGAGGCCAGGTCGTGTAGCAATGTGAAGCTCAACTTCTGTTTCCCAGCACCCGCAAGCCCCACTCCACAGCACCCAGCCCCGTGAGTCCTCCCGCCCTGGGCCCGCAGCTGGCAGGCAGGGCAGGGCCGTGCTCTCAGGGTCGCAGGGAGTGGGCATTCCAGCAGTGGTGCCAGGAGAGCCCAAGAGGACACAGGGCCCAGGACAGAGCTGCGGGACAAAGGCTCAAACATGCTCACCGGAGCAGAGCAGCGCAGTGGTTCCACCGGCCCTGGGCCTATTACGGGAGGACGGGATGAGGGGGTCTGCGGCTGGGCTCCCAGCCTCCGTTCACATGCCCCGCCCACTGCCTGCAGAGCACAGGGCCCACCTTGCCACAGCCTAGCAGGCCCAGGCCCCCAGCCCTGCGGCAGAGGGGCCGAGGTTCGAGCCTCAGGTTGATCCTCAGAGCCCGGGTCCAGGGAGGGAGGTACGGCCGCAGCTCTGCGCCTGGGCTGGGTGTGGGAGGACGGTGCAGCAAGGCTGCGCTTGCCACGGAGGCTTTGATCCCTTCCAGGGCAGGTGGGCCTGCAGCATGGATGAGGCTCTGTGGAAGTTGTGTGCTGAGCCTTGGGGAGGGGGGCTCGAGCCTCGGGGACAACCGCTGCTCTCAAACTTGAAAATGGTCCAGTCTGCTTCTGATGGATTCACTGCTGCTCTGCTGCTGACAGTGTGGCCCACGCCGGGGCCTCGGCCCCATTCCCTGTGCCTAGGGACAGCTGAGCGGGCACCCCAGGCACCAGGCTGGGCCGGCCGCAGGGCCCCACTCAGGACTCCTGCAGGTGTCCAGCAGGGTGGCCCTGGACACAGGTGGCCACTGCCTGCCCAGCCTCCTCCCTCCCACGGAGGGCTGATAAGGGTATGGGGGCTGCACAGGCCAGGCCCACAAGGCCCAGGAGAGGGGCGCTGGGCCCCAGAGCTCACCCTGGCCAGCGCCTGGCCTCGGAAGCTGTAGGGCCACCGTCGGAGGCAGCACAGGCCCAGGCTGAGGTTCACATGTACACACAGCGACCTCGCCTCTCAGGGTAAGACAAGAGCACCCCAGAAAACCAGTCCCAGCCTGCTGCTCGCTACAGACCCACCTCACCTGCTTCACGAAAGGGTGAAATGCACGTCAGGACCAGGAGGCAATGTCCCACAGCAGCATTTCACAATAAGTGCATCAAAACCTCCAGCTAAGCCAGCCTGCCCACTAAATGCAGACCAGACACCTCTGTGGACCCCGTGTGGGCACCTGCCTGGGCCCTGCCCACCCACCCTCCAGCTGACCACATCCCCAAAGGAGAAGGGTGCGGGCAACAAGGCCTGAAAAGCACCCCTAGCGCAGACGCAAGCAACAGGCAATGGTGCCCAGCCCTGTGCTCCTGACAACGCCGCGAGCCTGAGTCGCGGCTGCCCTTGGTGCTGGGCGAGCTCCAGCCCTGGGACAGCTGGCTCCCTCCTGGCTGGACGCCTCCATCCCCGATCTCGTCCGGGAAACACCGGTCCTGCCTCCCAAAAGCGAGCCCCGCTCGCCCTCTCGTGGCCGTTGGCTGCACACACAGACCTGCACACAAGCAGAGACACACACAGAAACCAGCGTGTGAATACACACTACACACCCATATAAAAGTGCGTGCGTGCGTGTGCACATAGACACGTGCATCCACATGTACACATGGGCATACTCACAAACATGTGCTACACGTACATGTGTTCATACACATGCATGCACACACGTAAGCACATGTATGGGTGCCTGTGTCTCCAAATGTCTTTCTAGCATCTTCTGAGCACAGCTGCCGGGACGGCCTCCGTGCACAGGCAGTGACTCGATGCCAGGAGGTCCCACTTGTGGAGAAGAAGCCCTCTCTCTAGCGGCCTCCTCCTCTCTGATTATCTCTCCGATCTCGGCCTGTGCTGTTCTTGAGTTTGTGGAACTGGCCGCATGGCGCAAGCCCACGCTGCAATGGAGACAAGGCTGCCAGCCTGTAAAGAGGTGGACACAGAGCAGCCTTCGAGCACATGCGCGCTGCTCAGCAGGGGCAGCCCAGGAGCAGCCTCCAAGCGGGAGCCGGAGCCCAGGGAGTGCCCGGGCCGCCCTGCCTAACCTTGGAACGATGCACAGAGACCTCTGAAGTGGAGACTTCCAAATGGGTCTGGGAGGGGGAAGAATATCGTATTTGTAAAGAGCAGGAGAAACTTGCGTAGACATGGAGGAAGTTGCCAAGGTGAGGCCCTGCTGCCTCACCGTTGGAAACACTGACTGGCCCGGGAGCGGAACGTGCAGGCAGAGAGTAGATGGTTAGAAGGATGGTGGATGAGAGGAGGGGCAGGGCGTTTGCAACCCATCTGCTCTTTATAATTTCCTAGGGAGCCAGTGTGTGGAACTGAGCGCATTCCATTGACTCACGGGGCCAGGACCTAGCCTTCCCCTGAACCTCTTAGTGGAGCAAGAGTCAGGACTGCCGGGCAAGTGAGGGGCCTCTCAGAGGGCCCCTGTCTGCCTGGGTCTCTGGGACCCTCCGCTCCAAGGTGCCAAAGAGGGGCAGGGCCTGGGACAAGGATAAGCTGGGCTTATCCTCAGCTGCGGTGCTGGAAGCCTCTGACCTCTGACCAGAAAGGGTTGTGTGAAAGCAAGATGTGCCGGCTGGACGCGCGAGGGCCAGGCCGGCAGAGGAGAGCTGGGATGCCTCCCTTGATGCCTAGGCAGATGCGCTCACCTCACTGCGCTGCATTTGCCTTTCAAAGCTCACACCCGCCCTCTGTGCATAACTATTCCTTCAGGAATAGTGCATCCACATGTACACACGGGCATACTCACAAACGTGCACTTCCAAAGAGCAGCAAGGTGTCTCACAAGCCACGGCGCATCAGCACCCGCGCAGGGCGCCGTTCTTTCTTTTCTCTCAGTTCTGACTTGCAGTCCAGGGGGCTGGGAATTTAGCTCAGCGGCAAAAGCGCCTGCCTGTCAAGCGCAAGGTTGTGAGTTCGGTTCCCGGTACCGGAGAAAAACCAAAAAAAAAAAAAACCTGACTTGCAGTCCAGCCGGACACTGTAAGCGCTCAGGCGGCAACGTCCCAACCCCAACACTGGCTGCAGCCTTGCGCCCTGCTCTGCAAACCGTCCTCTCTGCTCCCTCAGACCCATAGTAGAGCTGGTGCTCCCTGCACCCCGATCTCCACCTCGGCACAGGGGTGACCTGTCCCATCAAAGGGCCCTGAGGCAGAAACACAGCAGGACTCTTCCTCCACCTGTCGCCCTCAACAGGAGGGGAAGGGAAGCTTCCGTGCTGGGACAGCCCAGCCCTCTGGGGTCTCGGGCACACTCCATCCGTGACACCCAGCTGACCCGCTGTCCTTCCCCGCACATGTCTCCTCTGCAGAAAGTCCAGCAGTACACCGTTATCGTCCAGGCCACCGACATGGAGGGGAACCTTAACTACGGCCTCTCGAACACAGCCACAGCCATCATCACGGTGACAGACGTGAACGACAACCCGCCAGAGTTCACTGCGAGCACGGTGCGTACCCAATCGCACGGGGGCGCTGGCCCCGAGCCTCTGTCGTCGCCGACACTTGCCGCTCTCTCGTTGCCCTGTGTCTGATGGGAGCAGTGGGCAGGTTGCGGGCAACAGAGCCCTGGGCACAGGTGGCTGGGGCAGGAGTGGGCCACACCAGGCATCTGCAGGGGCGTGGCCTGAGGGATGCCCAGCGGGGCCGTGGCCGGGGCAGGAACCTCCCTGCACGCGGAGGGCCCCTGTCTGCCTTGGTCCTCAAGACCACTGGATAGTGGCGGCCTTAAGGGACGCGGGCGCACCCTGCCCCCGGGGATGGCATGGCCAGTCACGTGACTCTCATTCCCTCTGGATTCCCAGGAAGTAGCCGTGCCACAAGGGGCGTCCCTTCCTGCGAGGTCCACAGGGTCACTCAGCCCAGCAGACACTGATGACCTGCTTTGTGCCACCTGGTGGTCTGCAGGCGGCTCTGGCCTCCACCGCCATGTCCCGGCTCGCAAATGCCCTCCACAGGACTCCCCAGGGCCATGCGAGAGCAAGCGATGCCGTGTGGCCCACGCTGTTTCGTAGGACCCTGGATGCTTACACGATGGGCCACAGCCCAGCCAGGGTGCCCTCCAGGGAGGCAGCCAGCGGGTGCCAGGCCAAGTCCTGCAGAGGGTGGGTCAGCAAGGGCCCCCAGAATGCCCAGAGGCTCCCACACCCGCACGGCTGTGCCTTCCTTGCAGTGGCCTCTCCCACGAGGGCCTAGTGACAAGTGTGTCAGTGACAACAGCAGCAGTGGCACAGCACCAGCTGCATCTGTGCCACCCCTCACGCCAGCCTGGCACCAGCCAGGGCCTCCCATCAAGCCGACAAGGGGTCAGGACACAGGGACAGACGGGGAGGAGTTAAGCCACAGAGCCACACAGCCCACTGGGAGCAGGTAGACTGGACCCCAGCAGCTGGGCCACCAAAAGAGGGCACAGGAGGAGAGGCTGCTCCTTCCCAGTGGGCTTGCTGTGAAGGTGTCTGGAAGGCCAGAGCCCCCGGAACCCCCCTCCAGCGTCCCCATGTGGCAGGAGGGCGGTGGGGCGCGCACACACAGTGCCATGTGATGGGCGTGGCAGGCGGTCCTGCACAGGGACAGGCTGCCCCCCTGCAGACGGGTGGCTGGGAAGGAGCGGGACCCGTGGACTCTCCCCAGGGACCCTCAGCCACAAGGCAGCCAGGAGTTTCCTGCCACTGACTGCCCGGAAGCCATGAGGTACCGGGACCCCGCGCCCCTGAGCCAGGCTCTGCTCTCCTCCTGGAGTGGGCACAGGCAGGAAGGGTCAGGGCCAGGGTCCTGGGCAGTGGATCTGTGAAAACAGGGGTGCCCTGCCCTGAGCTCTGGGCGAGTGCTCCGGCCCCGGACCTGGCTGGCTGACCAGCCGTCCCTCCTCCGCCCACTGCACCTAGAGGGCTGCCGAGCACAGCCCGGCCTCGCTGTGCTCAGCCACGGCACAACTCCGCCTGAGTTGTTCTGTCACAACTGTGGACCTGCGGCCGGGTGGGGCACGCAGGGTTGGCTCAGCTCCTGCATTGTCCATGCCCCCAGAGCGAGGAGCTTGCCAAGCTCACCTCAGTCCCAAACCAGGCGTAAATGCGTTCCCCAGCCTCCAGGGCAGCCCCCCTTGCTCTGACTGCAGAGTCAGGGCCACTTTGTTCTGGGGCAGGTGCTCAGATGCCCCCAGGGACACACCCTGGCCCCAGCACCAGCCTGCTGGAGGCTTGTTGTTGGGGTGCAGCAGGGACCCCACCTCCCCCAGGGAACAGCCCCAGGGCCCTGAGATCTCCACGGAAAACAAGGTGGGAGGAAGCCATGACCACTCCAGCTTTGGTCTCGTCCCCAGGAGCAGGGACGAAGTACCACGGCAGCCGAGGTACTGGAGAGCAGGTGCATGGGACAGGGAAGCACCACAGGCAATGGGGGGGCTGGAACCCCAAAGACCTTGGCCTGCCAGGTGCACAAGCAACCAGGGGCCCGAGGTTGGCCCTGCCTCCTTCCTGAAACAGGTGAATTCCAACTTTTAGGTCCAAGAAGGTGGCCTGAAGTGTGATTGGCCAGGAGCCAAAGTAAGCTTCTCCCGTTACCCCAAGATGTGGCCCCGCACCTGCTGGCCTGCTTGGCTGAGATGCAAGTCCGGTCTGAGGGGTGCAGCATAGGCGTCTGCCCTTGTCTGTATCTGTGACCATCACCCACATCAAGGTGCAGAGCAGAAGAGCATCCAGGCCTCCCTGCCCGCAGAGGGACCCCCAGGCCATCCCCACACCTGAGCTCAGTGGGACGGCTCTGCTGGTGGACCTGTTCTGCTGCAGGTCCTGAGCATGGTCCTGCTAGGATGGCCACCCGCACCCCCTCGCCTGCTCCCAGATGGGGCTTGGCCTCCCCCCACGCAGATCAGACACACTGAAAACACCCCCACTGGGCACCCCATGCGCCTCCTAGAACGGCCCATGGGTCAGTGAAGGGTGAGAGGAAGGAAATTGTGTGGGACAAGGATTGGGTCTGCCTCTCCTTGTGCCGGGACATTGGAGTGATCTACAGCACGTCCCAGGTCTGCATTCACCTCTGAGAAGTGAGCGGCAGAGAATCACACTGATGCTAAGACAGAATTCTGCATTTGACCCAAGGATCAAGGGAGAATTCCTTCCTCCGTGCAGCCCTGCAACAAGGATGGAGACACCTGGTTCTCTGTGACACTGGGGCGGAGGCAAACCCCAGGAACTGTGGCCCTGATCCCCACAAATGGAGAATCCTTGCCTTCCATGACAAGACCTGAGTAGTCATCAGAGAACCATCGTCAATACCTGGCCCAGGTGGCCCTTGGCAGGTGCTCCTTGAAACAGGTGTAGGCGGGGAAGGCTGACCACACTGCCACATACACGGCAGGGCTATTTTTATTGGGTTTAATCAAGACCGATTACCAGAAGCTAAAGAGATGCAGGAGACCGCATGATCCAGTTCCTGCTCTTCACAGTTAATTAAAAGTGATTTTTCCCTCCTGCCTGGATCTCAGCTACACCGCCTACTAAAGGGCAGCCTGATTGTTCTGGGTCCACCCTGCCATCAGCACTCCCTTCCAGTTGGTGCAGGCCTGCCGGGGTGGACACAACCTTCAGGTCCCTGGCCAGGGGTCTCCTCTTCCACATCCACAGGTCCTGAGGTGAAGCTCTGGGGGACACGTCCGACCCAGCACGGAGCAGCCTGGAGATGTCACATGAGCCAGCCTTCCCCCAGCCCAGGGCTCCACACCAGCACACTCCTGGGCCCAGAAATCCTGGCCTCATCTCGGTCCCTCCTAGTTGTGTGACCTCAGGCTGACGGCCATTCCACTCCGAGCTCGGCAAATTTGTCCCATTTTACACTTGTGTGTAACCTGTCTCAAGGAGGGAGAGTCCCCTGGACTATAAGAAGGGACACCCCAAACCATAGGCTCTGTTCTGAAACTGCCATGGAAGCCCTAGCCCTAGCCTGGGCACCCAGCAACTTGGCGCTCTGCCCAGCTTAGCCTTTACTGGGTGAGGGGTGTGAGCAGCCGCCCACGCCTCCCAGCCCATGTGCTCAGCAGGAAAGAGGGGTGTGGGCATGGAGTTTAAACTGCAGTTTCAACTTGCGCATGAAGAGGCATTTAGTCCTTGCTCTGTGCTGAATGATTGTTTTCCCGCTCCAAGGCAAGGATAAAACTGGGATAAACGCTTAAAAGGAGGCAGTGAGACCATCCTGGTCCCCCACAAGTGCCCTCCCAGTGGGGCAAGGGACCACAGGCATGAGGACAATTCCCAGAAAAAGATGTCCAGCCAGTTTGCTGCTATCGTGGTGTCTCTTCCTTTCACTGTGACAAAGCAGAGAATCAGGCTGCAAGGAGGAAAAGCTTACTGGGGCTTGAGCACGTGGTGGGCGGTCACTGTTACTTGTCAGTGTAGTCAGGCAGATCATCAGCATGGGGAGTGTGGTGTGACACTGCTCACATCCTGGTGGCTCACTGGCCTCTAAGACCACGCCCCCTGTGACCTCACTTCATCCTAGGCCCCGCCTCCTAGAGGCTCCACTTCCCATAGCAGTTGGGGCTGGGAACAAAGCCCTCAACCCATGAGGTTTTGGGGAACACTTATCCACCCCGCAGCACACAGTTAGTGGCTACACACAGAGTACTTGCGCATGGTGGGTAAAAACGGTTCTGCCACGGGCTAGGGTCCACTGAATTCAGGAGCCTGGGGATCTATACGTCCACAGCCTCCAGGACTGTGAGGTTCTTCTGGACCCCAGGGAGCACACGCACAGTGCTGTCCTCCAGGCCCAGGCTGGCGGGGCACAGATGCACTGTGCCTCACACCCACCGGGCCTAGCTGAGCTGGCCAGGCAGCATCTGCCGACGGCCATCCTGGGCCCTCACCTGCAGGCGAGTTTCCCCTGGCCAACCCTGACTTCCAGCTTCTCAATTCAGTGCACAAACCTGGGGGAAGAGAGACATTTTGATTCAGCATGAGTTTCTGAGAGTAAGAACTTGGCATCTGAACATCGGAATGGACTCTGTACCCTTAATTATGCGCGGGCACACACTGTGAACCTCACGGTAAATAATTAATTGGAGGCAACTATTCTGAGCACTGAGGTGACGGCCAAAGGCCAGGGCCAGAGAGCCCATCCCCGCTGGACCTCACCTCCTGCCCATCACTCATCAGCCATCAGATCTCATCACCTCCTGCTCCTCCCACCCGGCCAGCGCCCACTGCCAGGGGACAGCTGCGGCCCTCACTGCCTGGGGCAGTCCTGCTCCAAGGGTCACTGAGACCCTGGCACTGCAGGGCAGCAGAGGCAGGCAGAACGGCAGGAGCTCAGGGAACCATCTTCCGAGAGCAGCAAACCCAGGGTGAGGACACAGAGAAGTGTGCCTTCCCTGGGCAGGGACTCGGTGTCCACAGCAATGATGCTCTGTCCATGCTCCTCGGGCTCCTCCAGCTCCTCGGGCTCCCATGTGGTTGAGCCACCCTGGAGAGCTAGGGACAAAGGTCAAGGAGGGCACTGGAGCAGACTCTCCAGTCCCAAACTGGCTCCCTGCTGATGGGCCGCTGACCTGGACAAGCTCCAGGGCCTTCTGTGCCTCAGTTTCTCCTCTATTCCTACCTGACTGGGTGTGTGAGGACTGTATGTGCTCCTAGCTGCCGGTCCCGTGGCAGCCACCTGGCTCACAGAAACACTCAGGAAAGCACCAGCGATAGCGGCATCATTAATAACGGTGATGCTGGCAACATTACTCTGCTCCCTGCCAGAACCAGCGGACCATGGTGGAGAGGTTCACTCCCTCCAGCCAGCCGGCCGGCAGAAGGGGGCTCAGAGTTCTTTTCTAACTACACCTGGGTCCTTCCCCTCCCACTGCTAGCACAGGCTGTGTCCCGAGAGCTGTCCGCCCCCAGCAGTGCTGAACGGAAGGACCGCAGCCTCAGGCCGGCCCTGCCGCCCGCACTGAGGCCTTCGAGAATCCATCTACAAAAAGGAGGAGGAGGAAAGACCACACCTGGTGATCAGGGCCGCGGACCCTACCATACTGATTTCAGGGTGCAGAACTCAACAGCATCACTTTACTAGAGAGAAAACTAAATTTTAAAACACCTCGTCAGAGGAGCAGGCAGCCTGTAACTTTTCCAACTTATGGAGTTAACGCAGAACGGAGGAAGGACAGCCGAGGCCAGCAGGCCCAGGCCACACTGGCTGGACAGGAGCTCCCCGAAAGCGAGGGCACCACAAGGCTGTGCACCATGAGGGACAGCACCGCAAGCCCTCACCCACTGTCAGCATGGCAGGGAAGGTCAGGAGGTGCCTGGCCTCAGCCAAGACGGTCCCAGGCCATCCTGCAAAGGATCCTCCCTGCTTACCAGCAAATGCAAGAGAGGTGTGAGGAGCCCCGGCAGCCTGGCTCCAGAGCCCAGCTGTGCTGCGTAAGGCTGCCTGGCCTTGGTGGTTGCTTGACCTCACTGTGCCTGCGGGCACGAGGGCTGAGGGGGCCTGGGTTAGTGCTTGTGCTCAGTACTGTGGACCTGGAGGCCGAGACTGAGGAGTAGGTCAGAGTCTGGGACTCAGCGCGGGGTGAATCTGGGTCAGAATCCTGCCACAGTCACCAACCGTATGGGTGACTCGGGGAGCTCAGCCCGCTGCAGGTCAGGAAGTCTCACCTCTGCCACCCAGTGCTAGCCAGGCCCAGCGGGTTATGGGCCTGCCTAGAGCAGCACAGCGGGAGGGAGGCGGGAATGGCTCCCTGTACTGCTGCAGTGTGGCCTGGCCCGGGGGCAGCCGTGCCCTGACACAGGGAGGCCCTCTCTCAAGACCCCACACGCTGTGTGACTGTGGGCAAGACCCTTCCACTCTCTGGGCCCGAGGCCGTCGCCTGTGTGAATGCTCCGCTCCTCTGGGAAGATAGGACCCCTGGCTGGGTGGGCCAGTGGGCAGACCTCACTGTCCACCCCTCGGCCTGGCTGGCATCCGGACAGGGCACAGCTGAGCAGGCTTCCCAACTCCCGCCATGGGCACGGTCCCCACCCGAAGCCCCGGCTGCCAGGACACCCTCTGGGAGCTGAGCATGGACCTCGGCCTCCGCTGGGGCGGGGCCAGCAGCCCCAACAGAAGCTCCCGGGAGCGTCACTCATCTGAGTCCTGGATTAGAGTCGCTTCTTCCTCCCAAATACCCGCCTTCATGTCCCATGGGCACGAGGGCTCTCCCTGTGCCTGAAAACCTGGCAAATTAAATTTAAAAGCCCTACGGCTAGGAGAAGGTGAAAGAAAATCCTAAGCCTGGTCGGTCAGCCGAGGCCCTGCTTGGTGAACCGTTATTGAACTCACCTCACTTAAAATACACTCGGCCTGTAAAGGCACCGAGGAGCCCAGCTCGCTGTAAACAGGCCCCAGGGAGCCCAGGAGCAGGGCAGAGTGGGTGGTACAGGGCTACCTGGGCGCAGGCAGAGCAAGGCTCCTACAGCGTGTGAGGGCTGGGCTTAGGACCCTCTTCTCTGCTGTGCTTCCTCCAGGCTGCCTTTGTTCTCAGGTGTGTACGGCAGCCCCCACCCAACCTTCAGACACTCATGCTTACAACGTGGAGCCCAGAGGTAGGGACACCAGACTGAGTCCTGATTGGCTGACATGAGTCGTGTGACATGGGTCATGCACCCACAGCCAGTTACTAAGGTGAGAGCTGCAGAACAGGGATCTGCAACCATTTTCTGTGAAGAGACTGATGAAGACCACACCCCTTCTGTCACAACTACCCAGCTTCAAGCTACAGCAGGAAAGTAGGTGTAGAGGATGTGTAAGTGATTGGCAGGGCTGTGTGCCAATAAAACTTTATTTACAAAAGTAGCATGAGGGCTGCATTTGGCCCTGTAGTTTGCCAACCCCTGCATTAGACCAAGCCAACCCAGTCCCTAAGGAAGCTTGGGGTGATGTGGCCCCTGGACCAGAGGTGGGGATCAATGATCCTGACTGATGTCCTCCCAAAGCCTCATGTGCTCAGAGGCAGGGATTTTGGAAGGTTTTCAGATTATGGGATCCTTATCACTGACTTGGTATCTTAGTTGCTTTTGTCATTGTTGAGGAAAAAATACTTAACCCCCAAAGTTAAATGAGAAAAGGTTTATTTAGCTCACAGTTTGTGGAGGTGTCAGCCTATCATTGGCCGGCTCCAAGGCGGATGACCTGGCAGACTGGCATTGCAGAGAAGAGGCAGTTCATGGTGGGCAGAAGGAAGCAAAGCAAGTAAGGAAAGGGGCCTTAGCAACTTCTTTCTGCCCCTTTCATATTCTGTCTGGCTTACTGGCATTAGGGCGGTGCCAAACCCATCGGTGGACTGACTAGTAATCACACGCCCTTAATCCCAGCATTGCACCATGAGCCAGTCACACTCTAGATCCAGCCACGTCTGCAAAAGCCACACCTGTGACCGCATGAGGCTTTGGGGGGACACCTGGACACAAGCACGACGCTTGGTGTTAGGAGGCAAGGTTTGGGAGGAAGAGGGGGTGAGTGGGCCTGGCCTGGAAGGGTTTCTTTCCCTTCCAGCACCTCGCTTCCCTCTGGCTGCTTCCCACCGCCCGGACGTGAGCAGCTGTTTTCCGCTGTGCCCCTCTCCCCCCATCCTGTGTGGGAGCTGTGGCAGGCGACACGCTGGTTGTCCTTCCACAGAGTTCCCAAAGCATCTGGAGCTACAGGCAGGCTCCCCCTGCTGTCCAAGGAGGCCAGCAGACAAGTGTCTTGCTCTGGTTTCCAGGTGGAGAAACTGAGGCTCATCCCTGGCCGCCTCCCCTGCAGAGAGCCTGGCGCCTCTCCCGGCTCCTGGTCTCCCTGGACGACCACCCTGTCACACCAGGGAGAGCCGCTTCCCGTGACTTCCCAGTCTCTCCTCTGAGTGCAGTAACTGCCTCAGTCCCTGGTGCTGGGTAGGGCGGGCCGGAGGCCCTGATCTTCCACTGGTTTCTGTCTTGTTTTGGAACCCAAGGGGCACCTCTCTGGGACCTAGGGACAGGCCCGCTCCCTGTCTGTCTGCCTACCAGAGGCTTCCCTTGGTTCACTCATTCATTCACTCACTCATTCTTTCGTTCCTGGATGGACAGGGGTCTGCAGCGCTGGTTCCCACACACTGCTGCCCACTGCCCTGGGGTCACCACAGCCCCAGCCCCGGTGCGGGTTGGTGGCAACCCTGTGTCATCTCGAGGTCTTCCTCACACGTGGGCTGGGTGACAGGCAGGGTCCCAGATGCCCGGCCTGTAGGCAGGGAGTCCCAGCGCTGCAGTCCACGCGGCCGTAACGGTGTCCTTTCTGCATTTTGCAGTTTGCAGGAGAGGTCCCTGAGAACAGGGTGGAGACGGTGGTCGCCAACCTCACCGTCATGGACCGCGACCAGCCCCACTCGCCCAACTGGAACGCCGTCTACCGCATCATCAGCGGGGACCCCTCGGGGCACTTCAGCGTCCGCACCGACCCTGCCACCAACGAGGGCATGGTCACCGTGGTGAAGGTGGGTGGCTGCTGTCTGCATGCACCCTGAGAACGGTCGAACGGTAAGGTGCAGACACCCAGTACCCGAAGGTGAGGCTGTACCCCACCTGCTGGAGACAGAGACCCCAGAACAGCACCACCCTCCCTCCCTGCTGTCAATATTGTACTAGGTGAGTTTCATGGATGGACCTTCTACCATTAAAACATCCTCGAGGCAATCCCAGGTCATGAAGTCGTAGGGATTTACGATTTTACGTATAAAATTAGGGCCTTCACATGAGCTAGACCCCCAGCCCTTTTTATTTTTTATTTTGAGATTCAAACTTGCAATTCTCCTGCCTCAACCTTCGAAGCAGCTGGGATTGCAGGTGTGCACCCGGCTGCGAATATGAAGTAGGGTCTTTTGCTAATGTCTGTGCTTTTCTGGTGTTCTCCTGCCTGCTCTGAGCCTAGAGCTCTCCTCTGCGTGGAATCGCTCTGGGTTCTGGCTCTGGGTTCTGGCTCCGGGTTCTGGCTCCGGGTTCTGAAGAAGGCGTGTGCAGACTGCTTCTGGGGTGGATGGCGCAAGGCTGTCCCCCTCTGTCCCTGGAACATTTGTTACACGGCTGTGTGGTTGGAGTCTGGTGCTGCTATTTTAGAGCAGGATAGAGTTTTGGTCACGTCTGCTTTTCTAGAAAACTGTTCCTAATCCAGTTTCAAAGAGACTTACAAAAGCCTGCTGTTGACGGAGTGGAGAGTCAGCCTCTAACCGCAGCCTTTTTCACAGCTCACATGACAACTCTCCTGACCCGGGGAGAGCAGGTGCTGAGTGATACGGTGAAACTGACCATCTTGGACAGTGTAGCATAAAGCACTTCAGTGGCTCCCATTCCAAAAGTGAATGTTAATAGGACTCAGAAGAAAACAAGAGAGAGAGGGTACCGAAAGGCGAGCTCAGAGCTACGCTGGAGGGTCCAGCTGTAAGGAAAAGCAAGCTTAATTTGGGGCTGTATCATTTAGAAACCATATCAGGCTGCCAGTCACACAGAGTTGACCATAGACATTCAATACTTGAGGGTTTTATTCTCGCGTGTAAGAGGAATCAATCTTATTGGCCAGCAGCTGGGGCCAATAAGACAACGGCATAGTCATCAGAGACCCAGGTCTTTCCATCTTTCTGTTCTGTTGTGCAATGCTTTCATCCTCTAGAATACCTCATGGTCCAAAACAGCTGCAAGGGCTCCAGCCACTATAAGAATTTTACAGGCAGGGCTGGGGATTTAGCTCAGCGGCACAGCACCTGCCTGGCAAGCGCAAGATCGTGAGTTTGATTCCCGGTACCGGAAAAAAAAAAAAAAAAGAATTTTACAGGCAGCAGGATAGCAAAAAGAAGAAAAAAGGCTTGCCTCTCCTAAATTAAGGAATGGTCTGAACCCTTAATAAAGGATCTTTACTCATGAACCCTCCTTTATTCTAGGACCTTCCCAGAAGGTCTGTGTACCTCTCCTCTTTCTTTTTCCGGTACTGGGAATCGAATTCATGACCTTGCGCTTGCCAGGCAGGTGCTGTGCCACTGAGCTAAATCCCCAGCCCTTGTCTACCTCTTCTTAGGTAGAATTTAGTCACATGGTCATTCTTAACCAGAGGAGATACTGGGTTTGTCAGCTGACACATTTTTCAAACTGCTGCTACCAAGGAAGAAGTGGGGGCTGCAGGAGACCCCAGCACCTACCACACAACCCAGGGACTCCTCCTCCATCCTCTGTGTCCCAGTCTTCTTTCTGGTTACCAAGAGCCGGTGTTCTGAGCAAGCGGCGGAAGACGGGCCCTGCCGCAGACTCCTCACAAATCCCTCCCTTTACTTCCTCCATGAGATTTCCCACCACACAGGAAAGCAGGGGCACAGTAAGATGAGTCCCCACACGACCCTGCGATGAAATAACCGTTCGCACACTGATGCATTTGCCAAGTCCTCTGCGCGGACGTGTGGGGAGCGAGGGGCTACGCTGCGACAGTCCCACCTCCGCTCTGTGCCTGACAGCTCCGAGGCAGTGGGGAGCCCTCTCTGTGCCCGCGGGTCCCCCACTCTCCAGGGCTCACCAGCATTTATTTTCTCTGCTGTGGGAGCCGTCTGCTTGGGGTTGGTGGTTCACACCCGACCCACACACTTTCAGGCCTTGGCTTCGAGCCTCCCTCTGGCCTCTCCCTGTCCACCTGACAAAGCCCCGCCTGTTTTTGTGCCGCCCAGTGGGGGAGAAACTGAGCGCCCCTCCCAGTTCCAGGAACTAAAAGTTCCCCCAAAACCTTGATGAGCTGGAGGTTGTTGTTCTCAGCAAGGCGCTGCTGTGCTGAGGCTGAGCTGGGGCTCTCTCGGGGAGGTCTGCAAGGCACAGTCAGGCCTCTGCTGGGACGGGAAGATCCATGGGGGAGGGGCTGGTGTTTGATCCCCCACGGCACCAGCTCCCAGGTCTATGCGACCCTTGGCCGCTGCACCCCACCACTGTTTCCAGGGGACGCTCCCATTCGTCTTTTCTTCATGTATTAGCTGGTATTTTCTGCAGCACGAGCATCCTTCCGGGAGGAGGCTGCTGGTCACCTTGAAATGCAGTTCTTGGGGGCAGTTGGGCATGCCAGGGAGGCGCCCATGCAGCAGGGCCCGGGGTGGGGACCAGGACTGCATATACCGATGGTAGTGATGTCGTCCCGGGCCTCAGGAGTCCTCCCAGGCAGGTCTTGCTGATGCCTGCCCAGCCCCCTGCCCCATCGCAGATCCGGAGCCCCCAAAAGCCAGCCACTTCCCTCAGGTGGACCAGAGCTGGGCGCCCAGGCTGTCTGCTCCCAGGCCCCAAGCCTCAGGGGTGTCTGTCACCTCCTGCCCTCCTCAGAGCCCTCACTGCCAGTCAGACCTCAGGGCTCCGGGGGTCGCTGTCCTGAGTTCCAGCCAGTCTGGCCCTCGCCCTGGAGCACAGCCATGGCCTGGCCTCCGCCGCCGCCGCCTCTGCCGCCACCCCTCCTGCCCACGGCTTGTGTGGGGCAAGGGGCCGCACCCCAAATGCCGCTGCAGGCTCCTGGGAGCAGCATCCTGCAGTCCCCGGTTGGGTGGACTGTCCCCTCCCCCAGCAAGGGAGACAGAGTCCCTCACGCGGCTTCCTCCCATAGAGTACAACGCGCACCCCAGGGTGCCCCACGGCTCCAGCCTACCCCTGTCCCCAGGGCCCCCACCCCCACCTGGGAGTCACAGGCTGGGTGCGGTGGCCCGACCTCCCTCAGGAGCGGATCCAGCTGCCCTAATTGAAACCGCAGGAGCAAATTACTTATTGATTTCTCCATTACGAACGTGTTTTATTTTACCTTCCTGGGACTTTTATTGGCCATAATAGTCTTTCTGGAAGGCCTACTTGCTCAGACTGTGACACCATTTTTAATGCAGACACGCAGCGTTATTCCACGACCCCAGGGACACAAAGCAATAAATCCGGGCGCGAGGTCCCTTCCCTTCCTGGCTCTCACAGACGCAGCCCCGCGGCTCCAGGAAGCAATGCGTTTCAGCAGCCCGGCCGGCCTGGGGTCCTGGGGAGAGGCTGTGGCGACATCCAGGGCTCAGTTCTGCAGCCCTGGGGACCTGGTCACAGCGTAGGCCCAGCTGGCGCTGCGTGCTGGCGGGCACCTGCACCCAGGGGCAGAGCAACCAAGCCCAGGACCGATGAGGCTCGCCATTTCCCGCCTGGGTCCCTCGGGTCATTGTGCACCGGGCACCCTGTCAGACTTGAGGCAGCTTAGGCCATCGAAAGTGCTGCCATGGTGGCCCTTGAAGGGCCCGGTTCTGGGAACACGGAGCTCAGAGGTGACAGCCGGTCTTAACCTCCACGGCACAGCGCTGGGCACTGAGGAGGCAGAGGCACCGGGCGCCACTCCCTCGGGGCTCACGAGCCAGCCTGTCTCCTGTCCTTGCCCACTTGCTACCTGATCGTTAATTCCTTGTTTTTATTTATTTATTTATTTATTTTTGGTACCGGGAATTGAACTCAGGACCTTGCGCTTGCCAGGCAGGCACTTGTACCACTGAGCTCTATCCCCAGCCCTAATTCCTTCTTTTTGCAGTCAAAGACCGTCTTTAGTAGCAGTAGCTGGGAAGCACTGTCACAGCTGCCCTGGGGCAGGGCCGGGCTCAGAGCCAGGTGAGCCAGTGCCAGGTGGGACCCACAAATGCACACACACACACACACACACACACACACACACACATACACACACACTGCCGCCAGCAACCACAGAGGCAGAAGGCTGGCTTCAGGACAGCACTGCTCTAAGGTTTTATCACGAGGCTCCCAGGCAGGCCGAGAAGAGACCATAGCAACCACGCGGGACCAATGGCAGGAGCTTCCTCCGCATATTCTGCTGAAGAGTGTCTCGTCTTCATTCCCAGATCTCATGGTCCTTCACCTCTCAACACGTCAGGATGTGTCACCCTCAAAAGTGCGTGCTGCTTACATGACCACACACCGCCACCCCACCTAACACAGTCGCCCGACCCTCATTATCCAAGTTCATATTCGGTCTCCCTCAAAACTGTCTCTTTGCGATCTAAGTACCTAAACCTGACCCAGACGGCTTCCCCGCATGGCATTTGGTTGTAACACCTCAGGAGTCTCTCGAGCTAGAGCATGCCCCCCATGGCTGCCTGTGGGGTTCTCTCATGCTGGGGCTTCTGATGGCTTCCTTGCCGTGTATCTGGTCCCCCGCGGCCCACACTCCCTGCGAGGAAGGCTGTGGACCTGAAGGGTCAGTCCCTGAGGAGGGGCCTGGGGCCAGGAGCTCCGTTCGAGCCAGGAACCCATGACCCATGGCGGCCGGCTGTCCCACTCACAGGCATCCAGGCCTGACCAGGGCTCAGCGGGGACAGCCTACTCCCCCTGATGACAGCTTGACGCCCCGTACACCACAAACGCCCAGCTCTCCACCAGTGTGCACCTGTTGGTGGTATCATCTGTCGGTGACAAATCACAGCGCAAAGGCATTAGGGGTACAGTGCTTTTAAAATTCTACCATTCGTCCCTTAGCTGAAACCCTCCTGTACGAAAGAGCTTTCCTCACCAACAGGGCCTGTGGTTGCTCTGAAATACAGGTCTGTGGGGTCAGAATAATGGCTGCCCCCAGGATGCCCTGCTCCAGGAAGCTGTAATGCACCGTGGTAGATGGCACGGGAGACTGCTGGTGCGATTCTGCGGAGGGTCTTGAGATGGGAGATGACCCTGCCTATCCAGGCAGCCCCAAGACGATCAGGTCCTGATAGGAGGAGCTGAGCCTGGCATGGTGGAGCACGCCTGTAACCCCAGCACTGGGAGGCTGAGGCAGGAGGATCACCACAACTTTGAGGCTAACAGGAACTACACAGTGAGACCCTGTTTCAAAAAGAAAACAAAAAAGAGAAGGATCAGAGCGAGGGAAGACGTGAGGAGGAAGGCAGAGGCCAGAGACACAGGGAGCGGGACAAAGGGACAGAGGCAAACCACAGAAGAACCCCGCCAGGGTGGGGCCTCCCAGCACCCCAGGGACCCCACCAGGTCCCTCGCAGCTGCTGTCACCTCCAGCCCCTTGCTCGGCCTTGGCCACCGATCCCAGTGGCAGGTGCCAGGGATCAGCCCCTGGCTGTCTTCAGGGGTCATTTCCTAGCCGACCACACCGGTGGAGTTGTTGTTTTGCTTTTTCTTTTTCTCGTTATTATTACTAAGAATGCATGGGTGTTTGCATATTCGGAATGCACTATGGATTCTGATGCTCAAGCAGCCCCTCCTCTGGCCCGTGGGGCTGTGCCAGCGGAGTCCTGCTCCTCAAACCTCCAGCCACCCACTCCCGCCCTTCCCACCGGCGGCCCGTGCTCAGCTGAGCACCTCTTGCTTTCCTGCCTCAGGCCAGGAGCAGCCTGCCGGCCAGCACTCAGGTCCAGCACGGGGCACAGGCGGGCAGCCGCTCGCCCTGGGGCCCTACGGGGCATCGCAGTTCATTCCACTGACTGAAACGAATATTCGATTCGAATTTGACTTCGGAGAGTTCTTACTTAACTGTGTTAATTTTATCTTTGCATCTCCTTTGTCCTACATGGTAACGCTTGGGTCTTGACATTCTCAGCATAATTATTTACTTTACCCTACAATATATATAAACCGCTAAAAATACCAAACCTGAGGTCACCACCAACAACGGGAAGACCGAATGAGTCTGCGATTTCTTTCTTCTGCTGCTGTCTTAGAAGCAGTCCCGGGAGGGCCCAGCCCTGGGCACCCGTCTCTGAGCGGTAACTGCCTTGGGAGTCATGTTACCAGCTGACGGACACTTGGTTTTGCGTATCTTGGAGACTGCTTTATATATAATTGTGCCTGCAGTACCGAAGGTGAGGACGTAAGCTAGCCGGTCTCCAAAGTCAAGGCTCTATGGTGAGGGGCGTGTCACCCCGAAGTGGACTTGCACGGTCCAGGCACAGTGACCCCGCCGTGACTTCAGACCTGCCTTCTGTCACAGGCGACCGCTTCTGCCAGCGCTCCGCTACACTTTCCCAGGTGCTTTCTGAAGCTATGAGCAGATACACGTGCAAAACGCTGCGCTTCCCACCTGCCATGTCCCCAGACTCACATACTTGGTTGCGGGCTGGTGGACTTTGGGGAAGCGCCCGGCCCCAAGGGCTCCCACTCCTCAGGTGGGATCGTAAGGGGGTGGTGCTGGGGAGGTGACGGAAACAGGAGGTGGGGCTGAGAAGGAGCGGGTCCTGACCTTCCTGGGTGTAGCCTCGAGGCGTGTGCAGTCCCAGGGCAGCTCCTCCCCTCCCCCACCCCGCCCTCCCCCTCCCTCCGTCTTCCACTCTTGCTTTCTGCTTCCTGGCTGCCACGAGGTGAGCAGCCCACCCTCCCTCCAGCCGGGATGCTTCTGCTCCCCGCAGACCCACATAAGGGAACCGGCGGGCAACGCATGAGGCTGCCAAGGGCCCAGCAGAGTAAAGGAACGGGAGGAAAGCTGCCGCCCACCTCCTGTCCTGTTCTTCGCTCTCCGAGAGGCGCCGGCACCTCTCCCCTCAGGGTTCCGACTGTCCACGTCCATCTGTGCCCCGTAACTCAGTCCCACAGGCTGGATCCATTACCACGAAAAGTTTTATTTTGTGTCATGGCTCCGGAGGTCCAGAGTTGAGGGCCGAGTCTGGGGATGGTCTTCCTGCGGCAGAGCGTGCCCCACACAGGGACAGGCCGGGCACCACAGCCTGGCCCTCCTCCTCATAACCACGGCGGCTGCACCCTGGTGATGGCGTGGAATCTCCACGGGATCGCCCTCATCCTCCATCACTGAGTGCCTTAGCTGTGACTCCGCCGCTAAATGAATCGGTCGCTGCATGAGGAATTAAACATAGCGCGTACATTACAGCACTAGAACGAAGAAACCGTCAAAGGAAACCCCAACTTGATGACTGCTTTGATTTGCGTAGCTCTAACAGGCAGCGCTGTAATGTACAACAGAACACAGAACTACAGCGCTGTAGCCTGCAGTACAATGAGCAAGACGACAGGACCGTATGAACAAGGTGTGCTGTACAGAAAAGACACGGGGCTCCATAAACAAGATGCACAGACCTGTCTGAAAGTAAAAGACCGTCACAAGTCGAGCGGCAGGGGTCAGTCCGAGCAGTGGTTAAACAAGAGTGTCTGTACTAGGGACTGAACCCTGGGTCTCACTCGTGCTGGTGAGCACTCTAGCGCTGCAGTCCATCCCCAGCCCTTTGCTTTATTTCAGGACAGAATCTCACTAAGCTGCCGGGGGAGCTGGGACTGCAGCTGTGGCCCGCTGCGCCTGCCCGATCTCACCTGCTTGCTAAGCGCTCAGCTCTCGGCTCCTCCCGACGGGAGCCTGGGCTCTGGGTCACACAGGTTCACTCTGCACGGCTGCAGGCTGCCCCTCCGTCCGGATCTCGCCACCACTGGCAGGCACACGTGGGGCCCACGGGTGGCCTCTAGTCTTGCGCGCTACTTGGCCTGTGCCCAAGTGGGATTTTTTAAATGCGAGTGCAGCCTGTCTTGTCATGTGGGGCCCCACGCAGACTGCTGCAGGCTTGGCCTCTCGGCCCCACGCTGCCTCTGTGCAGCTTCCCTCGGCCCAGATGTGTGGGAAAGGCTTGCGCAGAGCTTCTCTGGCCGCGCACCTCTCATCAGACTATGGAAGCTTCCTGCAGTCATCAGCCAGAGCCTCCCCTTACCCCACCAAGGGCGTAACTGCAGTCCCATCCCTGAGTGCACAGGCCTGGGGTGCGGTGTCCAGGGACTGCAGTAACAAGTCACAACACACAAACACAATTAGCAAGTCAGATGCATGCCTGTAATCCCAGCACCCTGGGAGGCTGAGGCAGGAGGATCACAAGCTTGAGCCCAGCCTGGCCAGCTTAGTAAGATCTTGTGTCAAAGTAAAAACTGCACTGATATAGCTTGGGGCAAAGGGCCTGGGTTCAATCTCCAGATACCGAAACAAACAAAAAACAGACCGCACTCCCCGCAGCGCTGTTGGCCAGGGGTCTGAGGTTGAGGTGCTGGCAGGTCTGTGCTCCCCAGAAGCCCCTGCCGAGCACCTGTTCCTCCCCAGTCTCTGGTGGGCGCTGGCAATCTCGGGGGCTCACTGGCTGGGAGCCCCACCCTTCCAAGCCTCTGTCTGCACACGGCCTCAGCCTGTCTGCATCTCAAGTCCCTTTGCCTTCCGCTGAGCTGGATAATCCCATTGTGAGACGTTTAACTTCTCCATCCACAGAATGGCATCTGCAGAGACCCCATTTCCTAATCCACTTACAAATACCGGTGGCTGTCTCTTCTGGGGACCCCCATGGCCCACCGCTCCCAGTGGGCGCTCTGGGCTGGAGGGAGTGGGTGAGCACTGGACCAGGGAGGAGAGGCCGCCCCGCAGGGCAGGAGCCCCCAGGAGCCCTATCCCTGCCTCACCAGGGCCTGGGGTCCTTCCCCCCAACCTCTGTCTCCTGCCATTGGCCACACCCTGCGGGAAGCCAGAGCCGAGGACTCCTGGTGCCAGAAGGCAGGCGCAGAGCCACGGGCGGAGCGGGCGGAAGAGCAGGGTGGGGCTGGCCCCGCAGACTGACCGGCCCCCTCTCCCTTCCAGGCAGTGGACTACGAGCTGAACAGGGCCTTCATGCTGACCGTGATGGTGTCCAACCAGGCACCCCTGGCCAGTGGGATCCAGATGTCCTTCCAGTCCACGGCAGGAGTGACCATCTCCGTCACGGACCTCAACGAGGCGCCCTACTTCCCCTCCAACCGCAAGCTGATCCGCCTGGAGGAGGGTGTGCCCGCCGGCACCGCACTCACCACCTTCTCGGCTGTGGACCCTGACCGCTTCATGCAGCAGGCTGTGAGGTGGGTCCGCAGCCCAGCCGGCCCAGCAGGGGCTTCCAGGCCTCGGTGCTGCTGTCCACGAGGAGGTAGCCCTGCAGAGACCCAGGAAGTCGGGGGAGGCAG
This sequence comes from Chinchilla lanigera, assembly GCF_000276665.1. NCBI lineage: Eukaryota > Metazoa > Chordata > Mammalia > Rodentia > Chinchillidae > Chinchilla > Chinchilla lanigera. The sequence goes on along the minus strand of NW_004955528.1, from coordinate 2,056,641 downwards.
GTGGGAAGGGCTCCCGACCTCACGGAGTTCACAGCTCCCCAAGTACCAGGAGCTTGAAAGGCGGGCTATGCCCGGATGTTGGGCTGTCTGGTCCCTGGTCCCTGGGGTGCAGGGCACTGGGGCCCACGGCAGCCCACATGGCCCAGCCCTGGCTCTGCTCCTCCACCCCTGCAGGTACTCAAAGCTGTCCGACCCAGCGAACTGGCTGCACATCAATGCCTCCAACGGTCAGATCACCACGGCGGCCATCCTGGACCGCGAGTCCCTGTACATCAAAAACAATGTCTACGAGGCAACCTTCCTGGCAGCGGACAATGGTGGGTGCGCCCTCTCGGGAGGCAGCTGTCCCGGGCCCCAGTGCTGTAGGCAAGGGCAGGGCTGGCCAGGGAGGGAGGCCACAGCACCGAGGGTCAGAGAGCTGCAGGCGCTGTGAGCAGGACTTGGTTGCCCACCGTGTCCCCCAGCCAGGCCCCCGTTCATTCAACCTGAGCCTCCTCACCTGATGGCCACCACCTGTCATCTGCCCATCAGCCCCCCACACAGGCATCACCAGTCCCCCTGCGCTCGTGACTCCGGGGCCAGGGTCGGACGTCAGGTGGCAGAGGCCATCCCAGCCTGTCGCTGCCTGACACTGTGACCTGGACAGCTAGGGCCTCAGTCTCACCACCCACACCCGGAGGCCTTACAGCCAGATCCACAGTTCTGTAACCTTTGTAGCTGCAGCGCTGGCTGAGCAGACAAGAAGTGAGGGAAGGCCGGGCGGGAGGTCAGGCGGCACAGGGAGGGCTTGCACCAAGACCAGGCCTGGAGGAGCGAGACGCTGGGAGCTCTCAGCTGGGAGGCCCCTGCCTGGGTCTGCACCCCAAGGCCAGCTGAGCTCTCCTGAGGGTTAGGGCTGGGGCTGGGGCTGGGGCTGGTACAGGGGTTAGGGTTAGGGTTAGGGTTAGAGTTAGGGTTAGGGTTAGGGTTAGGGTTAGCGTTAAAGCTAGGGTTAGGGCTCCGACTGAGGCTGAGGTTATTGTTATGGTTTTGGTTAGGGTTAGGGTTAAACTCGGGCTGGGGCTCATACCCAGGTTATGTTTAGGGCTAGGCCTAGTGCTGGGCCTGGGGTTACGTTTAGGGCTAGGGCTAGGGTTAGGGCTGGGGCTGGGTTTAGGTTTAGGGTTAGGGTTAGGGTTCAATCTAGGGCTAGGGTTAGGGTTAGGGTTAGGGTTAGGGTTAGGGTTA
>NW_004955528.1:2039086-2045958 GCF_000276665.1 Chinchilla lanigera | reverse complement strand
TTTTTGGTTTTTCTCCGGTACCAGGAACCGAACTCACGACCTTGCGCTTGCCAGGCAGGCGCTTTTGCCGCTGAGCTAAATCCCCAGCCCCAATACTGAGGATTAAGCCCAGGGTCTTCACACTGAACTACATCCCCAGCCCTTTTTTTATTTTTTATTTTGAGACAGAGTCTCACTAGGTCACTACATTGCCCAGGCTAGGCTTGAACTTGGTGATCCTCCTGCCTCGGCCTCCCAGAGTGCCGGGATTAGAGGAAGCCCCCTTTTAAAAATCTGTTGGAAGAATTTAAAGATGAAAACTACAAACCCTTCACCCCTGGAAGAGGAGGAGATGCGCACCTCCCCCAGGGCAGGGTGGGGCAAAGGAGCCCTGGGAGAACGCCTTTTAGGGAAGAGCCTAATATGTAGTGGGAACGGAAAGAGCGGGTGTAAAGGAACCAAACCGCGATCTGAGACGCTAGGAAAGACGGCAAGATAAACCGAAAGGAAAATTCCTGGAGAAAAGAAAGGCAGCAATTACAATAGTGAGCGAGAGGCAGCGCCTGGACGCCAGCCCGTGGGGCCCGGGAGTAGGCGGGTTTGACAGCTCAGCCCCAGTCTCTGTCCCCCACATGTCACATGAAGTAAGGCTGCAACCCCCCTTCCACCTCTCAGCAGACGAGTCTTGAATCCTAATTGTGTGACCATTCTGTCCTTCTCTTTAGCCCGGAACCTGTGACAAATCTTTTCCAGCAAAAGGACTGAAATTTAAATGAAATTCATAGTAGCCAGCCCCACCCTTCCCTTCTGGGGTGTGGACCACCCAGCCCTCCTCAGGCTTGGTGCAGGTGGGAGGCAGCTCCCTCTGCTGGGAACGTGGGCTAGTGGTCCCTGAAGTCTGGCCGGCTCTTCCTGGCCCCACATGGGGGTCCAGCAGGGTGGGCAGCAAGGCAGATCCCCAGGTCCACCCGCTTAGCTGGGCGCACAGCCACTGGTGCCCGGGGATGACCCCCCACCTCTCACAGTGACTTACAAATCCTGGGTCACCTGCTAAGCAGGCAGCATGGCGGCGTGGGTGTGTTTCACCAGCCCTCCGGAGTCGACGGAACCCAGGGCTTTGCACAGGGCTGCAGTCTCAGCCCTTATTGTATTTATTTTGGTTTGGTTTGGTTTTTTCTGGTACCGGGAATCGAACTCACAACCTTGCGCTTGCCGGGCAGGCGCTGTACCGCTGAGCTAAATCCCCAGGCCCCCAGCCCTTATTTTATTTTGAGGCAAGTTCTCACCTAAGTTACAAGCCCAGGTTGGGCTTGAATTTGCAATCCTCCTGCCTCAGCCTCCCAGAGTGATGGGATTACTGGGGTGCACCACCGCACCCTTCTAGTTTAAATCAATTTCTGGTCTTAATTTGGATCTCCCCGAAAGCCAACTCAGAGGCATAGTTTGAGGGAAAGTTGTTCCCTGGAGCTGACCCAGGAGCACAAGCGGGGCTTGGGATGGAGCCAGCCGAGACTGCTGTGGGCCCCGGGGCTCCTTCCCACTGGGCCACGCAGGCCGAGGTAGAGGAGGGCAGTCCTCCGATTCAGTGCTCCGGGCACCCGCAGCCCGCGGCCGTGGGGCAGGCTCCGGGACTGCTGCTGCGTCTGGAGTTCTGGTCACGGCACATTACCGTGGTACCCCCACGCGTGTGACCTGTTCCCGTGGGAACCCGATCCGAGGGAGCGGAGGACGTCTGCCGCCACGGGGCTGCGCCCTGTACAGGCTCCACCCAATCCGCCCGCCCCCCGGGATTTTGGACCGCCGCCCCACGGTCCACATCCTATCAGCGCTCAGAAAAGCCCTACAGGCGAATGCAGACGCGCAAGTAGAGAGCAGCGCTGCAGAGAGGTCCGGGACCTCAACTCCCGCCCAGCCTGCCCCCTCCTCCTGACCCCCTCGGGGCTGAGACAGCACCCGCTCCCTCCCGTGTTCCTGACCCCGCCCCGGCCCGTCCCCTGACACCGCCCACCCCGTCCCAGTCCCCTCGACCCCGCCCCCGGCTCCTCCCCCTGACACCGCCCACCCCGTCCCGGTCCCCTGGACCCGACCCCGCCCACCCTGACGCGGTGTCTCTGGGACTCCCCAGGGGCTCCGAGCTGCTGACAACGACCCCACGGCACCCCCTTACGACTCCCTGCTGGTCTTCGACTACGAGGGGAGCGGCTCCACCGCGGGCTCGGTCAGCTCCCTGAACTCGTCCAGCTCCGGGGACCAGGACTACGACTACCTGAACGACTGGGGGCCCCGGTTCCGGAAGCTGGCGGACATGTACGGGGGCGGCGAGGAGGACTAGCCGGCCTCTGCCTTTGGGCCGCAAATGAGAGCAGCGCTCGGACAGGAGGAGCAGGGCTCTGCAGAGGCAGTGGTCTTCCCGACCCTCCCTGCGGACCCGCGGACGGACGGACGGACGGACGGAGGGGGACGCTGGGTTCCGGGGTCTGGAGGCCCTCCCGCCCCGCCCGCCCGCCCTCCCCGTGGAGCTGTCCAGCACGGACACCCGCCCTGCTGCCGCCGCAGTCGCCGCGTACCGCGAAGGGAGAGCCAGAGGCACTGTCCTAACTTGAATTTCCTAGAACAAACTCACTGTTAAAAAAACAAAAGTGCCTTTTGGTACACGTGTCAGACCCCCTAAACTCAGGAGTGACTGGAAGCAGCAGACAGCCCAAGCCCCCTCTGCCCCAGACCCCTGCCCCTGAGCCCAGCTAGTAGTCCCACTCAGACGGCGTCCAGCCACACGGGGGAAGGAGTCCTTCTGGGGCTTTTTTCTTTTTGTACTAGGGGGAAAAAAGAATGACTCATTTGAAATAAGGGTTTGGGGTTCAAACCCCAACAGCCTTTGCGGTACAGTGGGAGTCTCCTGGGCCCCTTTGGGGCTTCCGAGGCCGGCAGGCAAGGACTAGCCAAGCCTCTGACGACCAAAGCCAAGGCTGTGTGGAGCTGACTTTCACCTCGATTTGTGACTGCCCCCTCCCACTCCCAGATGCTGTAAATAGCTGGGGCCCGGGGTCTCCCCTCTGCCCTTGGCCATCCCAGTGCCCCCCAGTCCACCAGACCAGCTGTCACTCCAGTGCCACCGAGCTCCCCCTTGCCTTTGGCCCAGGAGAGTGTGTTGTCCAAGAAGCCAGGGTCCTGCAGCACCCTGGCGTGAGCCCTCCACCCCGTGGGGTAGGACTCGAAGGGACCCCGGCGGGCCCAGTGAAAGCTCAGCAGCCCTGATTGCCCTTGACCCGGCCGCGCCCAGCGCCGGGCAGGTAACAAAGCATGCGGAGCCTCCCCCGCCGCTGAACGGCCCCCGTCGGTGAGCGGGCAGGTTCGGTACCAGCACCAACCTCAGAGGACTCAGGCAGCCCCTTGTCTCCTGGCCCGTTTGACCTGAGCTCTGACACTTGGGAACTGCTGCGGACCCCAAGGACCCGCTCCGAGTGGCCGCCTGGTCCAGGATGCCTCTGGCCTACTCACTCCAGAAACAGTTAACCGCCTTTCCTTGGACCCGCATCTGGCGCCGTGCTGCGGTCCCTCAGCGGGCGTTGCTCCTGCCGTGGACGCTGGCCTCAGGCCTGACTGCGGGCAGCGATGAGTTCTGCCGGAAAGAAGAGACCGTGTGCGGACCCCGGGCCCCGGGTGAAAACCGGGCCTGGGACGTCTGTGTCCGGGCCGGGTGTCCTGTGCTTGGACAGCTTTCTGGCTCAGCGCAGAAGGGAGGTCGTGCTCCCTGGGCTCCTCTTGGGGGTGGGGGGCTGCAGCATTCACATCGGACAGGATGCTGGAGCCCCCGCCCACGCCTGCTTCTGGGGTGGGGAGGTTGGTGGTGCCAGGGGCAGCATGTCCCCGTCTGGGGGTCTTGGACCCACTGCTCAGCCTGTTGCTAAGGTTGTCCCCTTTTCTACCCAGCTTTGGCCTAAAGACACCCGGAGTGGGCTCCTGAGCGCCACACTCGTGGGTGTGTCCCGTTGGACGTCAGGGTTCCCCTAACCAAGCTCATCCCCGCCGCAGTCCTCCCAGAGCGGGGACGGGCTCTGTCCGCGCTGACCCCCGCCGGGACTGCCGAGGAGGGCTGCAGGCGCCGCTCCCCGCAGACGGCCGTCCGGCAGGGGGGCTCACGAAGGCCAGGGAGGGTCCCAGTCCTCAGCCGTGCTATGCAAATTGCTCGAGTCTGGCAGCCAATGAGATGGTCCTGAGAGTCTGGGGGCGTGGTCATCGGAGGGACTGCTGCGCCAGCGCCGCGGGATGGGAGCTGGGGTTTTCTGTTTTTGTGTTCTGGACAGTTCATCCTCCTGGAAGTCCTGAGCCCGAGGGGTGTGAGTGGATTGTTTGACGCGTGCGTATGATCAGGAGCCGAGGCAGCCATGAACTGCTTTCTCCCGGGCTCCCGGGACCAAGTGCCCGCGATGCCTGCCTCTGGGCTCCTCTTCCCCCCGCGGCTCCTCACTGCCAGCCCCCCACGCCCCTAAATCGTGAAGGCTGAGGCTACAGCACCAGCTGCGGGGCAATCGGTGGGGGCTTCCCCTGACAGCTGGACAGCTCCACCCCTTCACCCCACACTTCAGTCAGCCCCCAGCGCCAGAAAAAGACGGGGTTCCCACGCCCTGCTAGATCCATCTCGGAACTCCGCTCAAGGCCGAGTTAGCATTAGCCAAGCGTACAATCAGTGTCAAATGTCTGTCTTCTGTAGCTTGTAGATACAACCTGTCTATGGCGGGCCGTCGGCACGCTGGCGGGGTGCAGGGCACGGTTCAGCTCCTTCAGCGGATTCGCCTTCTGCCAGCAGGAGAAACCTGCCCTGCAGGGCGGCGCGCCCGGAGCACGCTGGCCTTGGTCAGCCCGGTGGGCCCCACACCTGGCCGGCAGGCTTCCCCTCCCTTGCCCCTCAGCACATCCAAAATGCTAGGCCTCTTGCCACCCGAGGGTCAGCGTGAAGGCCAACCGCCAGGCCCTCCGAGGTGCCTGTTTCCCTAGCGTCAGTCCATGGTCCGTTGAGATGACAACTACGTTTCCTCCGAGGTACAACGTCAGGGGAGGGAAGAGTCTCAATTCCCATCGACACTAAACAAAATAACACCAAAAAATCAAAACGAACCCCACGCACAGAGCACCGCGTGCACTAACAGGCCCTGCTCTGAGCCGGGGTCCAGCGGGGAGCGCCCGTGTGCGCCTGGAACGCATTTTACTTTTTCTTTCTCTCTTTTCCTCATTCTGATTTGTTTTGCATGTTTCTTTTTGAAAATGGACCGATGTGTAGCAGCCCGCATGACCGTGGTTGTTCTGGGAAAGACCCTGGAGTATGATGTGTGCACACTGCAAGTCTGAGCACCGCGCGGTTAGACAAGCGTCCCGACTTCTTTTGTAATCGTCGACAGCACAACTATTTTGTATTGTTGTTTGTATCATTTTGTACCGAAAAAAAAAGGAAAAAAAAAGGGAACAGAGTCGATGTTTTCAATGTGTTTTTAGTGCCAGGCGGTCTTGGTTCCAATCGGAATAGCATCTTTGCAGAGTTGTCGTGTACTGGAGCGGGGTCAGGCATTGGCACGCTGCTCCAAAGGAGTGAATAAAGTCCCCTTTGAAGTAGCTGGCCTCCATGTGGCTGTTTCTTCCAGGAGTGGACAGTGCTCAGGACCAGCCGCGTAACAAACAGGGAGGTTGGCGGCACTACCAGGGCCCATTCAGCGGCAAATGCCAAAAGAACCCAACGGATCCCCTGCGCCACTCTTAGATTCTCTACAGCCCAATAATCGGGTGGTCTGGCCAAGGAATCTGTGCTGTTTTATTTCACTTTTGTTTTTATTTGTGGAGGGGGGATTAACGCAGGGGCCCCCTCATGCTAGCCCCGCGCTGTGCCACTGAGCTACATCCCCAGCCATTGTCTTATTTTTTATTTTGAGACAGGGTCTTACCAGGTTGCCCAGGCTGGTGATTCTCCTACCTTAGCCTCCTGAGTAGCTGGGATTATGAGTGTCCATAGCCACACTCGGCTAGCAAGCACTTTTTGGGCACCTGATAGCTATGTCCCAGGCACTGTTCTGGACCCTGGGAAAACAAACACGAACAAAACAAAACCAGGCCCACTTCTCATATTTTTGAGGCCCGCATGCCATAAATGTAAATACTGCAGTTCTTAGAAGTTATAATCCAGCTAACAAACAAACAAAATGTCTTCATCCTGTCCCTCCACACATACACCTTTGCTGATGCCGTGGAAAACCTGGTTCGGATTCACAATTCCCAGATCTGTGTGGTAGCAAAGACTGAGCCAAACCTGGACACACCACCCACCCCACACCGCTCCTCCCCAACTGTCCAACGTTGTGAGGTCCCAGATTCACATACAGCTCCCGGAAACAGCTTCCCTTGGGCCCTCACAGAGACACACCTGCAGGAGAGGCCTGCACAGGCCCGAGAAGAGCAGCAGGGCCCGGTGCCCAGAGAGCAGTCTGAGGGGTGAACGCCCAGCCCTGGGCACTGTGGACTCTTCCCACCTCTAGAGGCCAACCAGGGCTTCAGGACAGGCACAGGCACACACACACACTCCCACACACACGTACGTGCATACCAAAGGGCCTCAGGCACACGCTCCCACACACATGTACATGCATACCAAAGGGCCTCAGGCACACACTCCCACACACATGTACATGCATACCAAAGGGCCTCAGGCACACGCTCCCACACACATGTACATGCATACCAAAGGGCCTCAGGCACACGCTCCCACACACATGTACGTGCATACCAAAGGGCCTCAGGCACATGCTCCCACACACATGTACGTGCATACCAAAGGGCCTCAGGCACACGCTCCCACACACACACATACATGCATACCAAAGGGCCTCAGGCACACGCTCCCACACACA
>NW_004955528.1:1951951-2038679 GCF_000276665.1 Chinchilla lanigera | reverse complement strand
TGCATACCAAAGGGCCTCAGGCACACGCTCCCACACACACGTACATGCATACCAAAGGGCCTCAGGCACATGCTCCCACACACACATACATGCATACCAAAGGGCCTCAGGCACATGCTCCCACACACATATACGTGCATACCAAAGGGCCTCTGGCCCCTGACAGCTTTTGATGCAAACCCTCTCTCACCACAGCTGACATCAGCAAGCAAAACAACCAAAGCTCAGAGCCCAGCCCCACGGAGGCCAAAAGCCCTGGCATCTCCCCACCTCCAGCTCCAGCCCCATGCCCAAGGCTGGGCCCCCTGCACCGAGGGTCCTTGCAGCTCCCCCCTGCTGGCTCACTTCAGCGCTCCTCCTCCCTACCTCCCATCCTTTGCACCTTCCATTTCCCACTTCCTTTCCTTCCTCTTTCCTGTCACCGTCTTGCCCCAGGAAAGAGACATGGCAGGGTCTGTGTGGGCCTCCTGGGAGAGCTGGAAGGGCTCTGGCCAACACTAGCTTAAGGCCCTCTTTGCCAGGGGCCTGGACACCGCATGGTCCCAATACACCTCAGTGACCTCCGTGTCAGCACAGGCTGGAGTAGTGGTGCTGCCCCCACCTCCAGCGGAGCAGATGGCTGATGTCTCCTGGCCCTCACTGGTGTGTGGTCTAGCATTACCTGAGCCTCCTGCCCCACTAAGCTGTAACCACTGGTCCCAGAGGTCGAATGTCCAGACTTTGTCCTTTCTAGGGGAGGAGATGCAAGCTCCAGAGCCCGCCCCTGTGCCCAGGGCTTCCACACGCAGAGGTCCGTGGATACTTAGACCCCTGCAGGGAGCCCAGGAAGCCCCCTTCCAGGGAAAGGAAGGATGCAGCCAAGCCCAGGTTGTCCCGGGCTCCTTCACTGGGTCCCACAGAGTCAGCCATGGAGCCCAGGGAGCAGAACTACTTTCTAGGAGCAGGGTGGCCTCCCAGGGACACAGTCAGCAGGAGGACCCAGAGGAGTGGGCATGGACAGATGACCCTGAGCTCAGGGTCAGAATGACCAAGTGCTCATTTGAACCAAAGCCTTGACTCCACCTTTATGAACGGGATCAGGCCTTCGTGAATAGGCCTCCTCCAGGGTCACCCTCGATGCCCTTCCTCCTGCCACCAGGCGAGGATACACTGCTCGGCCACCCTGGAGAATGCAGAGCCAGGCGCCATGCTGGAAGCCATGCTGCTGGCCAGTGACATCGTGCGGCCTGAGCCCCAGGTAGGCACCACCCTCTGCAGGCTTCACCCTTCCTAGGAAAGTGGGTCAGACCAGGACCCTCCAAGCAGAGGGCTTGGGTGTGGGCCCCTGGCTGTCACACCACGGCTCTCCCTTGCTCACTGCCCCACCTCCGGACAGAGCTGGTTCTTCATACTGCACCCCCCGGGCCTTCTCCTGGGCACAGATTTGCATACACCATGACCTGTGTAACAAAAAGTCACTCACAGTTAATTATGGGTGCCGCTGATAATCACAGGCACAATTAGGCACTTGCTAATTTTGAGGGTACTGAGCAGCTAATTGCATTCACAATTAGGCAACTGCTGTGGCCAGACAGGCAGTCCTGGGGGGCGGGCTCCCGTAATCAGCCTCCTGGGGTGAGGCCCTGGGAGAGGCCGTCAGGTGGATGTAATGACGCCTTCCATCTCCAGGCAAGCCCTGGTTGGCCTAGAGGCGAGACTGGGCAGAAACGGCCTGAAAAGTATAGCTTGAGTCCCTTTGCCTGGAGGCCCACACACCTGCTCTTGGGTCGCCCTGCTGGACAGAAGTTCCCCGGGGCAGGTTCAGAGCCACTACTCTAAGTCGTGCACTGAGCAGAGCCACCTGCCCACAGTGTCAGCTGCTCGGCCAGGAGCCAGCAGATTCACCTGAAGGCAGGCGAAGACGACCTGGTCCAGCCAGCTTCTAGGTCCCTGCATCCCCACCGACACGGACACCGTCGCGGGCACCTGTCACAGGCGCACACGCTGCGCGCCTCTGCCAAGGGCTCGGTGCTGTCCGAGGTGCTGACTCCTTGACTGCCAGGCCTCTAGCTGCCGAGCCCAGCAGAGGGAGGCATCGAGGGCAGGTGGGCTGGCGGCCGCTGCTGCGAGGCCAGCCCTGTGCCCAGGAGTCTGGTGTGGGCCGCAGCGCACAGGCACTTCTCTGTGGGAAAGCTTCAGAGTCCACTGTAATAACTACGGCACGCTGAAAAGCGGCAGCTCAGTCGACTCCTCCCTGCCCCACGGCTCAGGTTAACGGGGGCAGACACGCTCCTGGGTGCTCCCTCAGGCCCCGTGTGCTTCTGTGGACCACTTGAGCTTGGAGAAGCTGAGTTCTGCAGGCCTGACGCCGGCTTCCAGGCATCACAAGCCACAGTGCACCAACGATGACGGCCTCACGACCGGCTTGTGCTCAGACAGCATGGCCCCGGCTGCTCCACGCCGCCTTGCTTCTCCTGATCCCGGGCCTCGGGGGGTTTACCGCAACACCTTCTTGCTTTGCCTTTCATTGAAAACACTTTCCTCTCATTTTTTTTAATAATACTCCTTTTTTAAAAGCCCAGATGATTGGTTATAGGAATCCTCTGTGGGTGCGTAAAGAATGTGTCCCAAAGCCAGTAGAGGTGCACGCCTATAACCCCACACTCTGGGATGTGAGACAGGAGGATGCCAAGTTCAAACCCAGCCCGGGAAAGATCTTGTCTCAAAATAAATTTTTTGTTTTGTTTCTTTTCCGGTACCGGGAATCAAACTCATAACCTCGCACTCGCCAGGCAGGCGCTGTGCCGCTGAGCTAAATCCCCAGCCCTCAAAATAAAATATTTAAAAAGGGCCGAGGACGTACTCAGTGTGAATGAAGGTCCTGGGCTCAGTCCTCATTACCACAAGAAAAAAAAGTGGTGCTCTAAACTCGGCAGCTGCAAGCACTGGGGAGTTGAGAGGCCCCAGCCCTGCTCGGGTGGCACAGTCCAGGCAGCGGTGAGCTTTCAGCCAGAGCCTCATCCCGTTCCTCCTCTGCACCTCCAGGCTCGAGACCCGCAGCAAGTGCCCTCCGTCTCCAGGCTGACACCTGCTGTGCAGGGAGAAGTTGGGAGGATGAAGAGGAACTGGACGAGGCAGGGGACAGCACTACAGGGAGCTTGCAGGGACCTGGAGGCCTCCCAGCCCCTCAGCCAGCCCTCTGGGGGCACGCACTGCTCTCATCATACGTAGTGTGTACCAAGTGGACAGTAAGCGTGGGGCATGGCGTAGCAAGTGGAGTGCGCACAGGGTGCCGGGCCTGTGTGTCGTGTGCACACACTGCACAGCGTGCATGGTACATAGTGTGCTCTGCGATGCACACAGCAGGTTGTGTGTGTGCACATTGGGCAGGGAGCTTAGGGGCCTCATGGGTCTGCTGGGTCAGTGCCTTCCACGGGGCAACTGCTGGGCTGAACCTGGGCCTTCGCCCTGCCAGGAGGGCAGCAAACTCACTCCACAGAGGCAGAACCTGCGGCTCAGACGGGGCTTCCGGCCCACTCCTTTCAGAACAGTGACGCTGGCCAGTGTGGCTAGCACAGCCCTGGGTGGCTGGGTGCAGGCCAGGGTGGCAGGGACTTCTGGCCAGTGTCAGGCCAGATGGCTCCTCAACACTGCCCCTGCCCCTCCTCCCCCAGCCCCAGACTGTTCCACAGATGTGCGTTGTTACAGAGCCACGTGCAGCCCATCCCAGGCTGTGACACACCGCTGGGGACACGTGCCCATCTGGAAGGCAGATGCGGGGCAGGCACCATGCTTACCCACGGAGCAGGCATCCCAGAGGAGGATGCCTGCGCAATCTCATACCTCAGCCCCCTCAGAGGGGCCATTTCAGACCTTGCGAGGATGCCGGGTGCCGAGGGCAGCGGGTAGAAGCACTCCCAGAAGGTCCTTTGCACGGGTGGCCTCCTGAACTGAGCAACCTGGCAGGAACGGTGAGCTCGCAGGCTGGGAAGTGCACTCGTGTGCTGCCTGCCACCTGTCTTCCCTTCTCCTTCATTTTAAACTTCTGGAGTGTTATCACGGAAACAAATTGGCCAGGAGGGTGGGGCAGCTGAGGAGGTGTGATGTCAGGCCCTGGTCAGCCTGGGCCACAAGGGGGCAGGGGCAGGGCAGCAACTGCACGTGGAAACCCACTCAAGGTCCCCTCTTTGCCCCTGGGCCCAGGACAGGGACCAGACAACAAAGGCCTCCTCCTGGGCAGCACAGACCAAGCCAGCTCTCTGTTCTCGTGTCCCCACGGCTGAGGAGAGAAGGTCCACATCCCTGAGACAGAGACAGAGGCATGGGACGATGGCCAGGGCAGAGGGGCCTCATGGGGCTGTCCAGGGGTGTCAGGGCCAAAGACCAAGGCCACAGGCCGGCCCAGCCTCAGACACAGCCTGCCCAGCCCACTTGCCTTAGAACGTGGGGTTATCTGCTGCAGTGCCCTGGGGTGGCTTAGGACAAGAGTCCGGTTCTCTCCCCATTCTGGGGGCCAGAGAATCCCTGCAGTGAAAGTCGGGCAGGCCAGGGCGTGCCCCTCGCCACCTCCCCAGATGGTGGCAGCTCCACTCAGCGCCTGCCTCCACCTCCACATCGCCCTCTGCCCCTCCCTGACCTTCCCTGCAAGGGCACTTCTCATGGGATATAAGACCCTGATGGATAGCTACTCCAGGACAACCCACCTCATTCTGAGACCCTTAACTTGATATAAGATCATTTATAATAGTCACCCAAAGAATGATACACAAAAGGGTGCAGGAAATCTGTCCACACTAAGACCAAGGAAACTAGCCAAGGGCCTGGATCCCATGCAAATGTCCTGCATGAGTCCAACTGAAGACCTAGAGCTCATAACAATGCCTCCCACGAATCCAACTGGAGATCTAGAGCCCATAACAATATCTCATGCAGGCCTATTTCACGGATCTGCGCTGGGAAGGCCCAAAGGTCAGTGGTGGAATCTAGGAAGTCTGTGCCAGTGGGATGAAGGATCTGTGCTAACAGGCTGAGGGATCTGCACTGGAGCCAGGAAACAATGCTCAAAGTAAGAACCAGAGCTCCCCTGGAAAGTACCACAGTCATCCTCAGCAACAGTGAGGACCTGAGCTCCTCCAATGATCAGGATGGCCAAGTTCCCATCAGGGAAGCCAATGCAGCAAGCTTTTCCAGGAGGCTGGCAGTGCACCATCTTCCCCTCCAGAACCAGGAAGTTATGCTCAAAGTGAGGACCAGAGCTCCCCAAAGTGAACCAAAGCCATTCTCAGTGCCAGCGAGGTCCCGGGCTCCTTGAAGGATGAAAACAGCTGAGTTCATCAGGAAAGCCAGCACGACAAGCTCCTCCAAAACAACCAACAGCTCCTTACAGCTCTACCAGCTCCCAACAGCCTTTCCCTGCTCCCAACAGCCTCTCTTCTTCTTCTCCAGGTCTGCCCCTTATGCTGCTGGCAACAGTCCCCAGGTGGGCCTCCCATACCCAGCACCACTCACTCAGTTCAGCTGGGTGTTTTAAGTTGACCACCAGTTGTCAATCCACTACAGACCCTTTTCCTAAATAAGGTCACATCCACAGGTTCCAGGGATTAGGACCTGAAGTGTTTCAGGGAGTGTATTTTAGCCAACCACAACTGTCAATCTCAGCTGTCAGGAGGCTGAGGCAGGGAGACTGTTGCAAGTTCAAGGCCAGCCTGGACTACATAATGAGTGCAAGATCAACCTGAACTACATAATGAGACCGTGTCTCAAAAAAAAAAAAAAAAAAAAAAAACTTAAAAAGGTCAAGGTGTTTTAAAGCCACACCAATCCCCCCACACACCTGTCCGCCCCTCTCAAAGGAACATGCAGATTCTCCAAGGAAAGTGGAGGGCTCAGGTATGTGGGCCAGAGAGGCCAGAGCCTGGCCTCCCTGCCGCCCCTGCCCTGGTCTCCTGCCCACAGCTGCCTCAGCTCTCTCTGCCAGGGACTCCCCCGGAAACACTTTGTTCGCTGTCCCATTTACAGTGTGGAGAAGCGAGCACCAGTCCCTCAGAATTAAAGAACACCCACCGTGAGTTCCGCCATCCAGGAGGCAGAGCCCATAACCTCCATGCCCTTGGCCCAGGCCAGTGGAGGGCAGAGCCCACCTCTGCAGGCTGCAGGACGGGCTGCCTGCAACCACCGCCCAGCAGGACACACGTCATTATGGCCTCTCCTCTGGCCAGACATCAGGTCCTGGCTCTTGTAGCGGCCATACGGGGCGCAGTGTCACCAGCCACACAAGTGTGCCGGCTTCCAGCCACCCGGGAGCCCCAAGGCAAGAAAGGAGGGCGCACGGCAAGGAGAGTTGGCTCTGGGGTGCCGGCCACCCTTCTGCAAGTTGTCCTCGCCCACTGTCCTGGGTTTTAGGAGTCGGTTTGGGACTTTATTTTCAGCTAACATCGATATATTTTACCTAAATTATTATGGAGTAAGCAAGCAGCACGACATGCAGCCAGCATTTACTGGTGAATGCATGTGGGGAGGACGGGTCTGGCCAGGCAGTGGGAAGCTGGTCCCTGCCCCACCAGGCAGCCCGCACCCCAGCACCTCAGCCAGCGGCAGAAACACCAGCCGAAGCTCCATTTCCATGGCTCTCCCCATTCAGGGGCCTCCTGCCCACCAACACCTACAGGCCAAAGCCAGGTCGGGGCAGCTCCAAGCCACGAGCAGAAGGAGGGGCGAGGGCGGGGCAGCAGCAATCTCGCTGTTACTAAGCCGTGATGGAACCAGACCCCCTGGACAGGTGACTGCTCACACTGACGTAAAGCCAGCAGCCCATGAAGCTTGTCACGCGTGCCCCCGGAGCGTCAGCTCTGGCCGCACTCACTGACTCAGCCCTTCCGGGCCATGGAGGCCACAGGGCCCTGCCTGGCTGGGGTACTGGCTTCACTCCCAGGGTTGCGAGAGGTCTGACAGCCAGATGGAGTCTGTGCTGGTGTAGGCCTGGGGCTCAGGGTAGGGCGCTCCTGAGCCAGCTGGCCCAGGGTGCTCAAGGGCTGTCGGACTCCAACAGACAAGACACCTCTCAGCAATGTCCCCAGTACAGCCGCCCAGCGGCCCTGCAGAAAGCCAGACCCTAGCAGCACAGCTTGGTTCACAGGCTCTTTCCTGGACCCCTCTTCGCTTTGCTTGTTTTAGATCAGCTGTACTTGAGGTATATTTTACCCACAACAAAATTCACTAACTGTAGATGTACCCTATGAGCTCTGACAACTGTACACGGTCATGTAAGCACATTCCGGTCACCCCTCACCGTCCCTCTGCGCCTTGACAGTCACCCACCTGTCCCTGGAAGCAATGCTGTGCTCAGTGTCCATGCAGACAGAGCCACACAGGTGCAGCCTTTGGGGCCTGGCCTTTCCCTAAACACAACAGAGCTTTGCCCACCTTGTGGCATGCGGCAGTTCATTCCATTTTCACTGCCAAATAACTTTCCACTGTGTGTATGTACTAACATCTGTTTCACCTGCTCGCCTGCTGATACTATGTGGCTACTCCCAGGTGGAGATCTTAGAAATAAAGCTGCTATGAATGTTTAGCTTCAAGGAGCAAAGGTTTGCTTTGACTCACGGTTCCAGGAGCTCAGGCCATGGCCAGCTGCCTCCTTTGCTGCGGTCCTGGGGTGAGGCAGAAACGTCAGGGGGGAGCGGTGTGACGAAGAGAAGCTGCTCAGTCACCGACAGCCAGGGAGAGGAGCGGCGGGAGTGTGGGAATGTGCTGGCGGGCTTCCTCCTCCTTCCGTTTTTTGTTCCACTCCGTCTCCCAGCCTACGGGATGGTCCTGCCCACATTCAAAGCAGGCCTCCCGCCCCAGTGTGCGTCCCACCTGCCCATGGTCTCTGGAAACACTCACAGGTGCACCCAGCAGTGTCTCTCACCCACTAAGTCGTCTGTCAGACGAGCCATCACGCACACGTCTCCCAGCACTTGGCTAGTCTGTTAAGCTCAGCTGTATTTCACTGTGGCTTCAGCAGCGTTTCGTTACTGCCCAGAGGTACTGAGCATCTGTTTGCGTGCTATCGCCATCCGTACATCTTCTTCGGTAACCTGGCTGTTTAAACCCACTGTCTCACGTAAATTTTCTTCCTTACATTCAGCTACACAGTGGCCCTTTCTGGGGTCGCTTCTTCATTTCTTTGTATCTATTTGGTATAATTCTCCTTCAGCCTGAAGGCTTTGCTTTAAGGCTAAACATTTAAGATCACTACAGCATTTCTTGTGAAGGTCACGATGGTGAAGGGTTCTTTCCAAGTTCGCATTTCTGAAAGGCTATCGCCTTGTCTAAAGGTAACAAATTTATATGAAGAATTTGAGCATGGTTTTTTAGGTGCTTCAAAGATGTCCCACCATTTTTAGTTTGCACAGTTTCCATTGAAAAGCTGCCATTATCTCTTTGTTCCTTAAAGACCTACCTTTCTCTTTTTTTCTTTCTTTCCTTCCTTACTTCCCTCCTTCCTCCTTTTCTTCCCTTTCCTTCTTTTTTCCCTTTTCCTTTTTTTTTTTTTTTTTTGAGACAGGGTTTCACTATGTAGTTCAGGCTGGCCTTGAACTCATTTCGTGTCCAGGCTGGTCTCAAACTCGCAGAGATCCTCCTGCATCAGCCTCCCGAGTGCTGGGATTACGGGCGTGCACCACCATGCCCGGCTCCTTTTTTTCTGTCAGTACTGAGGACTGAACACAGGGCCTTGTGCATGCTAAGCAAGCACTGTATCTTGGCCCCTTTTTAAAATTTTTTTGAATGAGCATTGGGGTGCTCACTTATAATCCCAGAATATGGGAGGCTGAGGCAGGAGGATTTCCATGAGTTTGAGGCCAATCTAAGCTAGATTACCAAGACCCTGTCTCAAAAAAACAACCAATCAACCAAATAAATAAATTTTTTGAGACAGGACTTGACAAATTGCTCAAGTTGGCCTTATACTCGAGATCTTCCTGCCTCAACCTCCCAAGAACCCTAGGATTACAAATATGTACCATCATGCCCATAAAGCTACGTATTTGATTTTTTATGTACTTTGATGTATGTGTTTCATGAGTCTTGTGCTCAGATTTCATTGGGCTTACTAAATTTCATCAAATTTGGGAAAATTTTAGCCAGTAATCAAATATGTTTGTTCTTCTTCTCTTGGGCACTTCCACGGTACATAATGAGCTCACTGGGTGTTATCCCCGTGCAGCCCGTCCATGATCGGCGGACCTCCTCCCTCCCCCGTGTAGTTGGCAGCTGTCCCGTTACCGGGACACAATACCTAGTGCCCACAGCTCCAGCGAGGGGAGCTGTAACGTGGCTCACAGCTCACAGGCTTTGGTCCACAGCTGGCTCCAAGGCAGGAGCATCGTGGCAGAAGGGCCCGGTGCAGCAAGTCTGGTCAGTTCCTGGCGGCTGAGCAGAGGAACAGTGCAGGAGAAAACTGGCCAGGGGCCGACACAGCACCCACGGTCACGCCTCCATGACCAGCCCTTCTTCATCCAAGGAAGCTGACAAATCAGGATTAACAGCATAACCCACCCCTTGGCAACTCTACACCCAAATACATCTCCTTAAGCCATACTTAATCTCCAAATAAAGACCATAGCAACCTCCTAATTCTACCTAACAACTAACCTGCATAAAACTGCAAACTCAATAATCCCTTCCTCAAAGTCTCAACAGTCCAAGCATTTTTCAAAAGCCCAAATTGAAGTTTCTTCAGAGATTCAAGGCAAACTTTTAGCTGGGAACCTCTGTAAAAATACAAAGACAAGTTACACAGTCTCAAGGTAAGCAGTACAGGGTAAACATTTCCAGTCCAAAAGGAGGGATACGAGGATCTACAAGAACTGGACCAGTACAAGAATGAAACTCTGCAGGGCAAACATTACATCCTGTAGGTCCCCATCTGGCTTCCTGTACACAGTGGTAAAATACTCATTCCAAAGGGCTGGGGAGGCCCAGCCCCATGGCCCTACCAGTGCAGCCTCAGGGCCTCTCAGGCTGGCTCCGCTCATAGCCTGCAGCTTTCCTTGGCAGACATTTCACATTCCTGAGTCTCCAAACTCCTGGGGTTTCCACCACACCATTGGCTTCACTTCCACAGTCTCATGGACTCCCCTTTCCGAGGCTCCTTGCCTGACCTGCCGGGCCTTCCTTGGGAATCTGGATGGAGGCCAGACCCCACACCTCTTGCACTCTGCATGCCAGTAACCCCAGCACCACTTGGATGATGCTGAGATTCTCTGTCAGCAGAAGCAGAAAGTAGGCCCCCTCGGACCATGGCTGTAATGGCCTCTAAGTCCGTCAGTGCAGGAGAACAAGAGAAAGAGGTAAGAGACACATGGCTGGAAGAAAAGAAAGAAAACTGTAGCTCCTCACAGATGGCACAGCCATATACCCAGCAAGTCCCCAGGAACTGTCGGTCTGTCAACCAGCAGAGCTGACAAGGTCAGGAGGCACAAAGCCGATACGCTCCCAACAAATCAAGCCTCCGTGCACCAGCATATGTGAAAAATTCACAGAAAACACCTGCTACGGTTTGCATGTGTCCCCCAAACTACACGTGTTGAAAACACAGTCCCCAGAGCCATGTGTGAAGGTATCTGGAGCTGTGATGTTTGGCAGTGACTGGGCGGCCCCCATGAACAGACAGCACACACAGGTTCACGGGTTAGGAAGCGGCTTTGCTGTAAAACTGAGCTCTCTGGTCAAGGCTCTGCCTCACCTGTGCTGCCCTCAGCCTGCTACAATGCCACATGTGGCCTTCGCCAGGCACCCAGCACACGCCCAAGCCTTGCTCTTGGACTTGAGCTAAATAAACTCTACTCTTTCTAAGTTGCTCAGGCAGTGGTATTCCATGACAGGAACAGAAAATGGACCAAGACAACACCACTCGCAATAGCATCCCAATATTTAGAGAGATTTAATTAAAGCCATGAAAGACCTATACCTAAGTCCCAGGAAACGATTGAGTAAAACTTTTAAAAGATCTAAATGAGTGAAAGTTATACCCTGTTCTGGGCTTGGAAAGCTCAATATTATACAATGTCAGCCCTAAAACCATCTGAAGACCCAATGCAATCCCAATCAAATTCGTGGACAAAACTGACAGATCCTATAAAACTCCAGGGAGCTGAGAGCACTCACACCCCACCGAAGTGAGGACGGAGACCCCACCTGGCTCCGTGGCCCCTGGAGAACTGGCTCTCCTGCACCTGGCTCCATGGCGCTGGCAGACACTATGGCCAGCTCCATGCCCTTGGCCCCGAGACAATCTCCAAGTCCTTCCCACAGGGCCTCCCAGCTGTTCCTTACCTCTGCTTCTGTGGTCCTATGCATCCCTGGCAAAGTCTCCTCTCCAAGAGGTCAGATACCTTGGGCACCATGGGGCCTGGGCTGGGGTGCTGGCCCTGCCTGCTCTGTCCACACAGGTCTTCCAATCATCGACCTCCGGTCCAAGGCAGTGCAAGGCACCAGGTCCAGTCCCAGAGGCCAGGCAGCTTCCCTGCCTTCCCCCAGCTCCTCTGACCATGTTCAGGGCTCACATGCAAGTTTACGGCCTCCACTCCCGACCCCTGGGCTGGCACAGGGCGGCCTCCTGTGGATCAGCGCGCGTCACTGCCACGGCTGGGGCTCTGAACACAGGGTCCCCTGGGTAGTCTGGACGTATCCCCCACTCTCTGCAGCAGATGCTCCCAGGGGCCTGACGTGGGCAGGGGAGGCAGGTGGGGATGTCCAGTCTGTGTCCCCACCCCCATCCATCTACCTCCAGACCTCTGGGCCTTTCCTATCCCACAGCAGCTGCCCTGGTACTGTGAGGTACCTCAGGGCAGCAGTGACCCCCCACACTAGGTGCCCCAGCACCTCCTTGTCTTCCCTAACACGTGCAGAGCAGCTGTGACCCCTGCACCCCGCCCCAGGGGCCAGTGCTTTCAGCTCACTGTCAGCCGTGCTGGGCTGGGCGGCACGGCCACCGCTTCAGACACAGGAAACAGGCTCTGAGGACGGCTAGGCCAGCAGCTACCTGGAACCTCGCAAGAGAAAGTCTGAGCAGCGGTTGGGGACCCCTCCCCTCCCTCTGCGCTCCCCTATGAGGAGAGAGCAGCATCTCCCACTGCCCCAGGCCTCACTGCAAACCCCACCTCCCCTCGGGGGCAGCTCCTCCTCACAGGGACACCCTTCCTCTGAATCTTCCCGGGAGAAACGGTGGACTCACCAGAGAAAGGCAGGGAGGGAGGGCTGAGGTTCTTTCCAGGGAAGAGGCTGCTGTGCAGGGAGCCTCCCTGCACCCCTCAACTCCTGGGAACCACTTCCCGGTCCTGGGCTGTGCTGAGTGGATGAGTGAACCTCCTGTGGCCATCTGCCCCCGGGACCAGGACTGAGCCTGCAGTACAAGGGCATGAGGTCCACCAGGAACACCTCGGAGACTGTTCGCAGCTGCCTGCCTCAGCCTCAGCCTCAGCCTCAGCCACAGCCCCACGCATGGCCATGGAGGTAGCAGGCAAGGAGATGAAACGCAGGCTCGAGAGCATGTGCAGTTCCTCTAAAACACTCAGGCAGACAGCACTGCCCTGGCTGGGCCACGGCCATCCCTCAGCCATGCCAGTGATCCCGACAGCCCATGCCAAAGTCCAGGCCAGCGGGGGGATGGGCCAGGGGGCAGAGCAGCTGCTGCCCAGTGTGCCCCATGGCACTGCACGGCCAGGCGGGAGGTACCGCATCCCCGCAACTGTCACTGAGTCCTTCCCTCAAGCCCCGAGGCACCCCAGGGCCCATCAGAGCGCCAGCTGAGCGTTCTGGAGAGCCAAGGGCTGCTGGGAGGCAGGTGGGCGGTCCAGGGGAAGAAGGGCTTCCTGGAGCTGATGCCACTGGGAGCCCCA
The DNA here is from genome assembly GCF_000276665.1 of Chinchilla lanigera. NCBI lineage: Eukaryota > Metazoa > Chordata > Mammalia > Rodentia > Chinchillidae > Chinchilla > Chinchilla lanigera. The sequence goes on along the minus strand of NW_004955528.1, from coordinate 2,025,813 downwards.
AGGGAAGAGACGAACAGCATTAAAGGCTGCCAGGAGAGCTAGGCCATCCGTGGGGAGGACACAGCACCCCTCTGCAGCTTCTTGCTCCTCCAGGGAAGAGCCAGGCCCAGTGGATCCTTGTTGGGAAGGCCAGACCCGCCCCCTCTGCCACCCCCAGCTGCCCAAGGGAAAGGCATATGCACCCAGCTGAGAACCCCTGGTCGGACCTCCACCCCAGCCTCCATCACAGACCACCTCCTCCCGCAGCCGAGGAGCACGAGCAGCTGCCTGCCCACCTGCCCTCTCCAAACCCACCACACCTGCTGGGAGGGCTTGCTGCAGACCTCCTTCTTCCCCAGGGCTTTCCCTCTCTTTCCCTGCACCTTCCCCGCCCCCAGCACCTCACCACTGAACCTGCCCTGGCACTCGGGCCGCTTCACGAGAGCCTGCAGGGGCTCGGAACCATGGGAGAGGCAGGGAAGGCCGAAGCGACACCCAGCTGCCTACGGGCCCTGCCGCTCACTGGCGCTCTCTCAGAGGGGTGCCTGACACCACCCTAGCTCCCCACACTGAAGCCTGGCGGGCCCTCACCCCACATCGCACCCAGCCCCAGGGCCGTCCACCGGCACTGCCCTCCACACTGCCCCAACTCTCGGCCCCCATGATGCCAGATTCCCCGAAGTTTCCTTCTTTACTCCCCTTCCCTTTCTTTCCTTCTTTCCTTTTCTTTTCTTCCTGTTTCTCTTCCTTTCCTTCTTTCCTTTGCAGTTTTGAGGTACAGCTGACGAAAACCACACGTATTTATCATGTGCAATCGCAGAACTCCTGACGTCTTACACACAGTGTCACCATAACGAGCTTCCCAGCACCGAGCTCCCTCCGCACCCCCAGGCACACACCAGCCTGGGCGCGTTGTTTCCTGAAGACGGATGTACACTGAGGGTACTGTCAGCCCCTCCCCGCCGTGTCACTGTTCTGCGGGGCCTCCACACCAAGCCCCAGCGCCCGCCCCTCTGGGAACACGCGTGCTCTGCGCGTAAGCACTAGCTTCTGTCCTGGCTCTCGGCTATCACAAGCACAGCAGCTACGGGAGTTCCCGCGTGAGCCTTTGCCTGGCCATGTGCGTCAGTCTCGGAGGGGCTGTGAGAGGCACGCTTAGCTTTTGGGACAGGGTCTCCCTAAGTTCCCCACGGCTGACCAAACTTGCAATCCTCCCGCCGTAGCCTCCCAAGTAAACCGACTACCGCTGTGCTTCACTGCGCCCGACCCCTCCACAGGCCAGCACCGCTCCAAGAGCTCCCAAGGCACCCGACTCGGTTCCGGTGGTGGTTTCCTTTGTGCCACCCAGAGACTACTCCTGGGTCTCACTGTGCCTTCCACCGCCAAGAAAGCCCAGCGAAGCCCAGCAGGTGACACCTTGTCTGCCCATTTCTGCTCCCACCTGAGGGCTTTCCTGCCGCCCGACCCAGCCCACAGCCTCCCTGTTGGGGCCCTGCACCCCATGCACCCTCTAGGAAGCCTTTGAGTCACCAGTCACTGTCAGCCCAGCCCCCACCTGAGCCTCTCTGCCTGCCAGGAGCTTCCCGGGGACGCGGTCCTCTAACCTGACCTTAGAAGTTGCACCACTGTGTCTTGTGCTTCCGGTCTATGATGCACCTCAGATTCATGTCTGTGCGACGTGTAGTGAGGACAAACTCCAGGCTCCTGTTTCCCTACGGCCCACGGCAGGCAGCCACCTTCCTCTGACTGATGACCGTGACATCCAGGTCAGCTGCTGAGCTCTGCTCCATCCCTCTGTCACGGATGGATCCACACACCCAGCGGCGCCCTGCAGCCCCGCCCCACGAGGCACAGGAATGCAGGTGGTCTCCCACGGTGGTCACGTGAATTTCTTTTTTGGGGGGTTTTTTTTTTGTTTTTTGTTTTTTTTTTTCCTCCGGTACCGGGAACCGAGCTCACGACCTTGCGCATGCCAGGCAGGCGCTTTTGCCGCTGAGCTAAATCCCCAGCCCCGGTCACGTGAATTTCTGGACTCAGCCGGTTGGTCTGTGTGAACACTTGGCCAAGTCTCTGCAGCAGAACACTCTCAGTCTTGAGCCTTCCTGTGAGCACACTGACAGCACGGTGTTTCTCCATCCGGGTCTTCTTCGGTTTCTCTAATTTCTAGTAAGGATCATACACATCCTTCGCTAAATGTATTCCAGGTATCTGCTGTTTGGATGCCACTGTAAACGCAACCTTTTTCAATGTTCTAATTGTTTGTTGCAAGCGCGCAGATTCTGCAGTAACTTCGGTTCCTGGCTTTGCACCCTGCAGTCCTACTGAGCTCACCTGCACTTTCAGGGCTGCGCTCCTAGATTCGCCCTGCCCTCAGCCGTTCGCTAGGAATTCCTGCCTCGCCCGCTGCCTCTCCAGACTTGATGCTCTTTTCCTCCCTGGCCCTTTGGCCTCCCTGGAACAGCCAGTGCGCAGGGGAGTGAAGCGGTGAGGGCAGGCATCCACGGCACGCTCGCCTGTCCCCACAGGAGACACACTGGCCTCCTCCCCGAGCCACAGGAACAGCCGGACTGGCCTGAGGACAGAACCTGATGTGCAGTGTGGACATTAAATGACAGTGGGTGATGTCAAGGGCAAACTCAAAAAACTAACCTGTGGCGCTGCCCTGTGGCCACGCCTCTGCCACAGAGAAGCCCGTGTGGGCGCGGGACCTGGCCCCTGCACTGTGGCTCTCCTGGCACACTCACTGGACCCAGCAGGAAAAACAGGAAAGCCGAAATGAAATCAACCGCAATACCCAGAACACACGAGCATGACCTAATGAATCCATCACCCTGGCCATACTCACAAGTGGGAAGGCAGGAAACTGCGCCTTCTACAACTTCCTGCCCCAGATCTCAGACCTCGGGTCTCCATGGGCCTCGATGCACCCCGTCTGGAGCCAGGACTCACCAAGGCCGACCTGTAACAGTGACAGCGACCCCAGCTCTGTCCAGTGCGGGTCCCTGCCAGGGCAGGGGCCTCCCGTCACTAGTTTCTCCATCCTCCAACTTCACGGGTGACACACGGTAAACTAACTTCCTCCCCAAGGCTGCGGCGGAGTCTTTACCCCAGGACCTCAGAGAGTGACTGCATTCGGAAAGTGCGTCTTTACAGAGACGACCAAGCTGAAATGAGGTCACCGGTACAGGCCCCAATTCAGATGACCGTGTCCTTACAAGGGGAGACTTGAGCCAGGGAGACTGTCAGGTGGACGGGGAGGCAGAGACAAATGCCGCCTCCGCTTGCCCAGGAGCACCACGATGAGTCTCAGCACCCGGGGGGGCGGCAAACCCTCCCTCAGACTCAGAAGCCCACCCGCCTGCACCTAGATCTCAGCCTCCAGGACTCTGTTGTTCAAGGGCCCTAGTATGTGGCCCTTTAGACAGCGGCCCCAGGGGACCAGGACAACAGGCGTGCGAATGGGAGCAGCGCTTTCCAGAGTGAGCGTAAGCAAGCCTGCCTACGCTGCAGGTCACCAAGCCCAGCGCAGACGGTAACTGCAGCTCAAGCTACACAGTGCTTGGCCACCAAGGTGCCAGGCAGGCACTCTGTCCCATATGCACACAGAGGGCCAGCCTCAATGCACACTGCCTGGAGCTGCGGCTCACCAAGGCCAGCCTGTAATGTCCACGGAGACCCCAGCTCTGTCCACCGCAGGGCACTGCCAGGGCAGGGGCATCTCGTCATGAGCCAGGATGCAGCACTGCGTGCCCATGCCCCCTGGGCCTTCTCCTGCCTCCTCTAGGTGTGCCCAGCTCATCTGTAGGACAAGGGTCCAGTGTACATTCAGCAGAACTCCACCGTGCCCCAGGCTGAAGGGGTAACCCTGGGACCCTCGGGGCTTTAATAACAAGCCTTCCCCAGAGAAAGGCATTGCCACTGGCTTCTCACGAACACCAGCTCGACCACAGCTGAGTCTCTCTGGATGCACTGTTGAAAATCAGCAAACAGAAAAACAGGCACAACAGGTACAGATAAATTCGTTTTTAATAAAGGAGTTAATTTTCTTTCAATCCTCTATAAAACAATAGCAATTAAAAACTTCATTTTTTTGAAAGTAAAATATTTACATATGAACAAGTAACTGTGCAAAATTTACATGAAAAAATGGAAAGACAGGGATTTCCTAAAAGATAAAATAAAAGGTGTAACAGTTCTCAGGTGTTGATAAAAAATACTGATCAGCGTTCAGTTCACACGCGCGAATTAAAGTCTAACGTGAGAATTCACACGGAGAAAGCCAAAGTATTTACAGTCATAAAAGTACTATCAATAGACAATTTAATACAATAACCTCTGAAAATATAAAGAACCAATTAGTATATTTGTAATAAAAAAATAGGTACAAAGAAGGGGCTTTGCTCTGGACATCTGTAAAGTTGGCCCACAGCTTGCATACAGTCTCTTAGCAAAATAATTATAGTTTACATAGCCATTTTTATGTTATGTGCCAAAAATTATGTACAATTACTGACAAAATACACCAACCATTTTTCAACACTTGATTCACACTGAGAAACAGTCTCTTGATGATTCTTCTCAACTCTGATTTTATTTAATCTAAGTTTTCACTTTTAGCTAAAAAACACAGTGCAAGTAAAATATATTTATGCTGAAAAGGTTCTCATTTCTCTTAACTTTACAGCTTCACAAACTGTAGCAAATAAAATGCATTTGTACAGATGCTGAGCACATTCAGAGGAGCCCACCCAGGCCGGACCCCAGCCTCCACTACGCAGAACGCGGTTACACTCCAAGGTGACGGCGCTACAGTGAACTGTGTGTTCCTGGAGAATCTGGAGCAGAAGGGAGGGGAAAAGGGGAAGATAAATAGTCTAAAAATCAGTTTGCTTTGCCAACTGACTATTACAAAAATAAAATAAGAGAAAAGAGGTCATCGGCTGTAGACACACACCTACGTAGTAAGTTAGGCTGAACTAAACCAAAACGCACAAATAAGGTAGAAACTGCTACAAGGTGACAGAGGGCAGCTAGTTATTTGCTGAACGATTCCATCAGTCTTTATATATGGCTTGTTTGGCAAGAAGGCCACTCAATCAAGGATGAGTTCGGGTTTAGCTGTCCTTTTAGAGTATCCACAGGCCTTTGTGTTCTCTGCTACAGAAACAGGTTTTCTTCCACACTGAGCTGATTTAGAAACAGGAATATAAAACTGTTCCATTGTAAAGAAGTGGCTGTTTTGAAACAATATCCCATTTGCGTATTACAAAAAGGCGTAATCTGCAAATATATAAAAACGTCCCCAGGCGTCTCCGTCAAAAACACCGTGCTCCTCCTGTGTTACTTAAGGAATGCTTTGTAGAGCAACAGTGAATGGCTTGTCTCGCGCTCATTTTCTAAACAAAATATGAGGTCCCTGAGGTTGACCCGCGTGATTCTTTGCCGCGTGAACTGTCTGGGGGTTCCCACGCCGGAGCTGCCTGGGACCGCCGCGCCTGGGCCCGAGCCCTGGTGACGAGAAAGGAGAAGACAGGTGCATTAGTGGCGCTCAGAGGTGGCTGCAGAAAGTAGGGAAGGTAGGGGCAGCTCAAGTGTCCCCCAAATGTGTCCCAGCACCCTGATTCTGGAGGAGGCTGGCAGGGCACAGGCTCCTTCCAACAGGCCTACAGCTTGAGCTGGCGAGCGGTCTGAGCCCTTAGCAGGGAGGCTGAGGCAGGAGACCCCTACTCCAGGGCGTACACTCAGACCAACACCCTTCAAGCCCCACAAAGCTCACGCTCTGGCCCTGGGCAGGAGGGCAGACAAAGTGGGCACTCCTGGCCCAGGCAAGTGGCCAACAACTCCGAGGCGTGCAGCCAGCTGACCTCCGGGATCACAGCGAGGCTGCCCAGGGGCACAGGTGAGGAGACCGAGGCCCACGCCCGATGCCACACCTGGCTGTGATCCCCGCGTGGCTGGTAGAGACACTAGGTCTCAACGCCGGGGCCGGGCGGGCGGCTGGTCAGCTGAGGAGGCCGACTGCTCAGCCGTTACGACAGTGGTCCACAGCCGAGGGCTGCCTGCCCCCGCTGGGCCCCTGCACAGACCCCCGCCCCTCAGTGACCAGCCACCCCACAAGCGGCTCGGAGGGCGGAGTTGCCGGGGGCGGGCCGCTCGGAGCACAGCGGCACCACTAAGCAGCAGTGTCCAGTGGTTTCATCGTCTCCGCTCCACCCGGCACTCTGCTGGGCACAGACACGCGACCCAGCAGCGGCTCGCGTCTCCCTGGGCAGAGGACCAGATCTGTGTCCTGAGCGGCAGTGCCTGTGGGTGTCCACGCACACACGCAGCGGCACTCTTCCTGTGTGTTCACTGTCAGAACTTAACGCGGCTGAAGTGACCAACGGCCCTCGGGAGCGCAGGGAGTGTGTCCTGCAGGAGCCCCGCACCAGTGGACAGCAGCCTCACCCGGCCAGTACCCGCTGGCCGGGAGCCAAGTGCGAAAGCTGTGGACTGGTGGCACTCTCACGATGCAGCTGACAGTCAGAGCAAGGGGTGCACTCCCCGGGGCCCGAGCCAGCGCCGTCGTCTTCGCCACCGCACCCTGGCGGCTGCGGCCACGTGAGTGGAAGAGCTCCCGGGTTTCTCACGGTCTCCTTTCGCCTTCGAGGCGGCCTCCACAGAGCACCTTGTGTAGACACCAGCAGAGCCCCTAAGGGGCTGGGGTGAAAATAAGCAGAAGAGACGAAGAAAACAGTTCCATCTCCAGGGAGCCACCCGTGGCCGCAGCCTGGCCGGCAGCAGTGTGGGCTTCCTCGAGGGGCACCTGGTGCTCTGGACACAGCTATTATCCAGTTTCTGGAAGAAAAAAGCCGGAAGGGAAGAGGGCCCGACAACAGCGCAGTGGAAGGTGGACGGCTTCTTCCCCCAGGGGTCCGGGACGTCAGACTCCACGGGCGCCATGGTGGCAGGACCTCCTCGGCATGCTGCTGGGCTCCAAACCTGCCTCCGTTACAGATATGGCTTCCACACTTGCCGCCAGGGACAAGCCCACCTGCCCAACTAGGAGTGCGTGAAAAAAACCCAGGCGTGGCAGCGGGGGGTACGGGCCAGGCCCCGGGAGGCACCCCTGGGCAGCAGGCCAAGCAGCTGTGAGCTGCCAGCAGAACGGGCTCTGTTTCATGTCTCCACTTTCAGGATCAATGGCCGAAACCAAGGTTGAGGTGTTCACCTCAGGCGCAAAATGTAAGGGGTGCTAAAAGCCAGAAATCGAGATAAATAATATCAAAACTGGTGCCCCCAACTCACTGATGGGCCAGGTCAGCACCTGAGGGCACGGCAAGCTCTGCCCAGCCACAGCAGCCCAGTGCTCAGCATTCCTGTGTCAGGCTCGGAGGGGACGGCCACTGCGTGTTTATCAGCCGCAAAGCCTCTCTGGCCTCTGGGTTTTTACAAAAACAATTGCATTTCTCTCAAGTTATAAAACTCCCAAGTGCACACTCACAGGTGTCCTCCTTGGTACTGCAATCAGGCTGACCACAGGGCGAGCTGTGGACTTTTTCCTACTATTCCCTAAGGAGGACATGCAGTCACTGTCCTCACACCTGGTCACACGGCTTGTGGGTATCCTGGTCACAGCTAGCAAACCCAACCCTCAGCCCCAGCACAGGGCTGCCAAGCTGGGATCAGTCCCCCGAAGGCTGTGCTGGCCCGGAGTGGTGGGCCAGGGAGTGGTGGCCCCTCCCCCAGCTCATCCAGAGCCTACAAAGGCCGTGGGAGCGGGGGCCTTGGCAGAGGTGCTGAGGGTCACGGGTGGGCAGATGCTGCCCTGCCTTGCACATGGCCCACTGCACAGCAATGGCCCCAAACAGACCTGAGCCAAGAGAAGCCGGGCACGGAGCGCCGGTGCCAGCTGCAAGCTGAATGGCAGTGAGTGCAGCTCAGGGCCTGCGACCTCTGGGTTGGAAGGACAGGCAGTCATGTCTAAAAGGGTGACTGGGGACATGGACGGCAATGCCCCCTGAGCCCCGATGCCTCTTTCTGCGCAATGTACCATGAACAGCCAGTCACCCTACAGAGAGTAGGTAAGAGGAGCAGAACTTGCCCTGTAAATCTGACCCGCCACAATACTCATGTAAAAACCAAACAAAGAATCTCCTTCGTGGGGATCCCCTGGTGGGGCCCATGCAGCACCCAAGGCTCCCACCCCCTGCGGGAAGCCGCTCTGCCCCCAGCGCACCATGGCGCAGCCTACCAGAGCAGCGATGATGGGGAGCGCTCAGGCGGGTCAAGAGCTCTTGCCTGCACCAACAGCCCCTGTCCAACAAGTGGTCAGGCTGGAGGGGCAGCCAGGAGCAGGGCATTGGAGCAGGCTGCCTGGTGCTGGTCTGCCCAGCTGGCCCGGCTGCTCCTCACCCAAGACCCCAGCTCACCCGTGCAGGCCTTTCAAGAACTGTAACTAGCTCTCAGAAAGGCTATAGAAATGGCATCATCTTCAAGAGGCAACCATGGCAGCAACTGCCTAGCCACCCTCAGAACCAACTCTGAGCAACAAAGGACAGCTTGCGCGGGGCCAGGCCACCCGCAGGGGAAACGGGGTGCCCATGTCCTAAACGATTTCAAAAGAGGAAGAACAGCCAACATGCCCAGGGCGTGGCCTCTCGCCCTCCCAGCACACACCCGCCAGAGACCTTTGGAACTCGAGTGGGACACGGTGCCGACACCACCGCAGGGTGGCCGGGGAGCAAGGCACAGCCAGGGCCAGCACAGGCTACAGGAAAGCGTCCCAGCACCAGGCCGAGGGCTGTGCCAAGGGAAAAGAAATGTCCCCAGAAGAGCCCTGATGGCTGTGTGCTGAGGGAAAGAACAAAGGAGGAAGTGAGGGTCCTGCAAGCCCGGAGCTGCTCCTTGTCTCATCCTGGCAACCACAGCAATCAAACACGGCCGCCGGGACTTCACCGTGCTGCCAGGAGAGGGCGCCATGACACCACAAACCGCCCAAAAGCCCAAAGCTACAGGAGAGGGAGAGCTGCAGATCCAGGAGAGTGGAGGCAGGAAGTCATAGTAGCACCACGCCAGCACAAATTCACTCTGGCAGAAGAGAACGACCTTACGGCGACACTGTGCACACCACACGGCATACTTAGGTAAGCAATGCAGGTCGAAAAATGATCTTGGATCAAAAGCCCCACGCCTAGGAAACATTTAAGAAACAAAAAAAATCCAGGAAGACTTGAGAGTTGAATAAACAAGAAAGAGATTGGAGAAGGAGACACAATGACCCTCCAACGAGAAAATCACAGGGCTGGGGAACAAGCTCGCGAAAAGATGCTGCACGTCCTGTCACCAGGGAAATGCACATTAGACGACGGGTGAGAATCCACTGCACACCTACGAGCACCAAACGCAGCAAGGACTCGGGCAGAACCCTCCCCATGCCCGGCAGGAAGGCAAAACCGCACACAGCCACTAAGGAAGCCGTGCGTCTCACAAAGCCAAACGTGCTCCCACCGCAAGACGCGGCCATGAACTCCGGGCATTACGAACGGCACTGAAAGCCGTGCATACACAAGCGCTTGCACAGAGATGTCCACAGTAGCTTCACTCATTATTATCAAACCCTGGAGCAACCAGGATGTCCCTCAGTAGGTAAACGGGTACACTGTGCTACACCCACACGATGCAGTATTATTCCCTGCCAAGTCGAAGCGAGCTCACAAGCCAGAAGACTCGAAGGAACTTCAGAAACCTACTTGCAACTGCTGAATGAAAGCCAGTCTGCCGAGGTACACACGGTGTGACCCCAGCTAAGAGACAAACTGGAGAAGGGCAAAACTATGGCAGTGAGTGAGAAGAGGCTGCCAGGAGCTGGGCACAGCGATGGGGACGCACAGGCGGAGCGTTCCGGGCCGGTGAGACCGCCCTGCATGGGGCTGTGCCAGGCCGCCAACTGCTGTACGCCTGTCAAAGCCCACTGAAGCTGCACCCACAGGGAAAGCCAGCAGGCCAGTGCTGGCCCAGGGCTACACAAAGGAGCCACCTGGCGGGGTGCGCACAGTGGGACTGCCACCGTGGGGAGGCGGAGGACATGCAGGAACTCTGTACTTTCTTTGCATTTTTATGTGAACCTAAAACTGTTCTAAAAAACAAAATACCAATTTTGTAAAAAAGTAAACCCAGAAAGAATCTAATAAGGTCTTCAGTGAGCAGTATCATGCCAACGTCTAATGCTACATGAACAGGATGAGGAATGTATGGAAACTCTGTTTTTTTTTTGTTTTTGGTAACATTTCTGTAAGTTGAAAATACAAATTAAAAGCAGGGAAAAAAGTACGTATCCCACAGAAATAATCCTCGCAGAGAATTTTTTCAATTCTGGGTATCCCTGGGTGTCCCTAAAGTTCAAAAGAGAAAAAGCCAAGCAACGTATGAAAGAACTTCACCCAGCAGTCTCCAGCCACATGACTTTCTCATTCGGTAGCAACCTTCCGACAGCCACCTCCATCTTCCCAGTCAGCCGTCCTCTATTGTTCTGCACCCTTCCCGCCCTCACTCCAGGCTCGCTCCTGTTGGCTGGAAGTGTGCACCCTTTTTCAATTCTTAGAAGTGAGGATATTTTAGCACGTAGGTCTAAAGTTAACAACAGGCTTCTCCCATAACCCTTATCTGCTAGCAGAGAGACTCTAGCAGCCAAAGTGGTTGGGAAACAAATACCTGAGAGAGAGCTAGGGTGCAGGGACAGGGCTGGGGCGCAGCTCAAGGGTAGAGAGCCTGGCTAGCATGCCTGAGGCCCTGGGTTCCACCCCAAGCAAAAACAAATATATGAAAATGATGGCAACTAGATCATCATGGTGTGAGTGGAGACTTACAAACAAAAAAGGGTCAGACAGAAAGCAGAGGGGCTGGACTAGGCCCCGAGGTATCCGTATGAGCTCACTGACACCCATACAGGCTTTCTGACGTGAAAGGGCCACGCGGGATGCGCTCCGGCTTCCGCACAATGCTCCGGAGGTTTGACTGGAGGGCGTGCAGAAGCAGTGGCCCACAGCAACACACTAGCATAGCGATGTCCTGTGGCTATCAACACTGAGGGAAACGGTAAGAGGCTGTAAAGAGCAACACAGATCAGAATCAGTACAACCCGGAAATGAGGGGAAGGCGGGATTAACAACCAGAACCAAGAGAGCTCCACATGAGGCGTGAAGACCAAAAGGAACCCAAGAGTAGGTCCAAACCCTGTGCTGGAAACTCCAACGCCCTGAACTGCAAACAGCCCCAGGAATCCTCCATTTCCCAACTCCACCCATGAAACGGCCTCGACCCCAAAGACAACCAGTATCCCAGGCCCGCCCGTGGTCTGCCAACGCCGTTTCCCACTAGAGGAAACCAGTTCCTTCTGAAGAAAGGCTGTTTCCAGGTCCAGAGAAAGACAGATGTACAATGAACCCAGAACACTGTGTCACGGCAGACCCAAGGCCTGGGGATCATGTCCCGACATGACCCAGAAGACAACCTGAGGACGCTGCCCTGGCCAAAGACCGCAATGAAATGACAACCACAGCAGACTGGAGCCTGAAGATCACATTCCACAAGTTCCTGTCAGCGGGAACCACCGGTGCTACATGTGACTGTCCCACTGAGCAGCTTCAACCTGGATGGTACAAACGGATCTAATTCTCTTTTATCAGTCACTCTCCTAATAAAATTAACAAAAAGCCTATAAATAGACCAAATCTGAATAATTACTGTCCAAATATAAATACTATTCATACCAACTGTAACAATTACAATAAGCAACACATTTATTTCACTGAAAGAACTTTACTTACATTTGTTTTTTGTTTTTTGTTTTTTTTTTTTTTTGGTTTTTCTCCGGTACCGGGAACCGAACTCATGACCTTGCGCTTGCCAGGCAGGCGCTTTTGCCGCTGAGCTAAATCCCCAGCCCCTTTACTTACATTTGTGACTAGTTTAACAATAACTAATGCTCTTACATGGAAGTCTTACCAGTACCCTGTCACTGGTGTATATACCTTCCATTTACAAGTAAATGCACTTGCTGCTGTACTAAAGTTATCTGTATCATGACATTTCCTGAAGGAGCTGTGATACCATGATGTCCAGGCTCTAAGTCAGCACCTTTCTATGTTACTATAACCAAGGCCCCTGAGAAGTGACGTGCAGCGCTCGATGCAACATCATATGGATACCAGTGGTTCAAGCTGGCGGGAAGGATCGAATCCAAGAGCTGCCCAGCAGTAAGACACACAAATTACAGCCCATGATAAATATGTTAAGTCCATGAGGATTTAATGATTAAAAAAGAAAGTCAGTGGTCACCCCTTGAGGGTGACAGGGAGTCAACTCAAGCTTTTTTGGTTTTTGGTACTGGAAATCAAACTCAGGACCTTGCGCTTGCCAGGCAGACGCTGTTGAGCTATATCCCCAGCCCCAGGAAGTCAACTCTTGAACCAGAAAGGTAAAGGAAGCCCTCAGCATTTATCCTGCCTTCCCCACAACTACATACCTAGGCAGTCAAACAACAGCCAAGGACAAAGTTTACTGTAAAATTACCCCAGCTAACAAATAAAAACACAAGGATGCACTTCGAAAGTACAAGGCGCTCGGTTCACACCAAAGCACCAAATGAATAAAGTCGTAAGACTGAAAACCACAGCTCCCACAGACCAGTGGCTCCAGGGCCTGAGCATCACAGCGTGCACAGAGCAGGCCCTGGCCTCCTGGGAAAGGGCCCAGCCACACCACGGTCTTCTTGTAGTCAGAGGGGTCTTGCTGCCTGCAAGCAGAAGCTCAGAGGACAGGGTCCCTGCTGAGCTGACCGCCAGGGTGCAGCTAGCGCCCCACTGAGCAGACAGAGTAGGCCAAGTGACAGCTGCATACAGTCGAGGAAAGCAAGCCAGGGCTGAGAGTGGAACATGGATTCAAACAGACTTTAAAAAACTAAGAACTGGCACAGCAGACCACAGTGTATGCGAGCTTCTGGGCTGCATGACTGGGACCGTCCGTCCTTGTGATTCTCTCCAGCTTCACGGCAGGCATGGCAGCAGCTACTCACAAGGACCAGAAAGAGCTGCTAAGGCTCGGGACTTAGGGCTTCTCTGGCGCTGGCCAAGTCCTACTGCTTGACTGTGCTGAGCGACAAAGGCTCTCCACCGAGGGCCATTCGAGAGGGCACGAAAGTAACCCAGCAAAGACGCTCACCCATGTTTCCAGCCACTCAGCACTTTAAGCGGACCATCACTTGGGCAGCGCGTTTGCTTACATGCTGACTGTCCCAAGCGCCACTCGGGCAGCATCACTTCAACCAGTCAATTCTTAATTGAGTATATTTGATAAAACTCGTTTCTATATTTCCTGATACATATATATATATATGTATATATATATATATTTTTGGGGGGGGGGGTGGTACCAGGGATCGAACTCACAACCTTGCACTTGCCAGGCAGGCACTTATGCCATTGAGCTATATTTCCTGTTATATTATCTTAAAAAAACTAATGAAAAAATACGCAACTTTGGTCATCCTGTCCTTAAATAATTAGACTGATACGTGGTTAACTCCTCGTCAAGGTACAAGAAATCAACTACCCTTCTAAATGTGTATCACACTGCTCATCTGATGTCTTCCTGGAGTCTTAAACTAAACTTCTGGGGTGGACACTGCAGGCACACCCAGGCAGAGCAGGCTCTGGCTGAGAAGCCATGCCAAACAGGACCAGCTCTACGCTGGCCAAGCTCCCAGAATCTGTATTTTCTTCTTATTTCTGACCCACACAGGACTCTCACTATGGTGAGTCCCTGACTTACAAACTTTCACAGATCTGAAATGACTTCTCATTACGAATACTTGCAGATGAGTAGCCCACGTGTCTGCCGGACACTGTCATAGTTGTACAGTACAGTGGGGGACCTACCATGTTTCTGTGTGTGTGTGTGTGTGTGTGTGTGTGGTTGTTTTACACTTCACATTGTACATCTGTGTCAAGTGTGACAAAGACTCACTTTGTCAGACCCACGAACACTCTCCAGAACGGAACTCGTTCGTAAGTCAGGGACTTACTTTAGGCTTACTGGCCTGCAGCTCGGACACATTTACACAAAGATGCCTACCTGGGTGGTCTTCTGCCTTATACACAGCATTTTTATCCACCTGTACTGAGAGAGACCTCCCTTACACTCTGCACTGCCCACTCCCGAAAGCCCAGCCTCCATGCCAAAGGAGCACTGCTCAGGGGGTAATGCTGGCACTTGGGGAAACGCAGCACTGAGGTTTCAATACATCCTGGGTCCCAAACACTTCCAACAGCCTCTAGGGGGACAGCACTGTCCTGCCGAGGTCACCGACCTGAGCCCATCCCAGAGTCCACTCACACCAGTGAGCAAGGCACGACTGCCCAGAGTGCAGCAAACAGCAGGTGCTCTCGGGCTGAGGACAGAACAGCACTACCAGAGGCCAGGCCGAGTGCGAGCGAAGAGGCCGAGTGCAAGCGAAGAGGCCTCGCGCCAGGAGCTCAGCCTGCCCAACACACAACCCAGGCATCAAAAAAAACCTCTCCTTACGAGCAAAGGATCACACCCTCCAGTGAGACGCACAGCACAGCCTACCCAGGATCAGACAGGAAGAGCTTTCAGAGTAAGTCCAACGAGGATAGAGGGGCTTGAGAAATACCGTGACCTCCCCGTAGATCCTTCCAACCAACATGAAAAAGAAAGCCCAAGCAGGACCACCAGCACTCACTGAACTGACTGCTGTAACAAGAATCAATATTCCGCGACCGGGGACACAGCTCAGTGGCACAGTGCCTGCCTAGCAAGCACAAGGTCCTGAGTTTGATTCCCAGCACCAAAAAGAATCAATATTATCCAAAAACAATGTAACCCACAGTCAAGGGGGGCTGACGCAGTCCAGAGAAATTGAATCTGAGGTGGCAGGGGTTATGGACTTGAAGCAAACTTCGGCAGCTTTAATAAACGTTCAAAAGAGTATGGGAAACATGGTCTCAATAAATAGGCAGGCAGAGAACCTCAGCTATTTACAAACTAAAAAAAAAACAGAAACCCTAGAATTGGAAAATACACCAACAAATACAAACTTTAGTAGAGTTTAACAGACAACTGGAGATGGCAGAACTCCACCTGGTCAAGGAACTGGAAGACAGAACAGGGAAAACCCTCCAGTCTCAAGAATGGAGAGAAACAACAACGAAGGAAGGGAATGCAAGTTCAAAGACCTCCACAGCAACACCTGCGCGTCTTAACAGTGGTAGGAGCTAGAGGCCTAGCACAAAGACTGGACAGAAAAAGTACAGTATTTGAGAAACAATGGGCAGAATGTCCCAAATGTGATACAAACCACAGACGTACAGGTCTGACAGGCTCAAAACCTGCAGCAGGCCGATACCCAGAGAAACACACTCAAACACAGAACAAACTTCAAGAGTAAAGGTTCACAGTCTCAACAATCGAGGGAGGCACAGTAGGCCCAGAGAACGAGGATGAAAATTACAGCGGGATCCGAGGATAAGGGATAACACGCTGAAAATCCTACAGGAAACACATCAGCCAACCTGGAATTTTATAGCCAATAATAATATCCCTCAAAACGAAGGGTGAAATACAAGGATTTTCAAGTAAACAAGTAGAGGAATTCAACTGCCAGCAGACCTGTGTTACAGGAAAGGCACGAGGGTGTCTTTCAAGTTAAAGGGAAGCCGTGGCAGACAGGAAGGGGGGTCTGCAGAAAGGCACAAGCACTCCAGAGATGGCAAGGAAGTATGTAAGTATGAAAAACTATGTTTTCTTTCTTCTAAAATGTTACTTTTAAGTAAGTAATTAACAGCTTAAAACAAAAATAATGCAACCAAGTTGCCTGGTGGTGCACATCTGTCATTCCAGCATTCAGGAGGCTAAGGCAGGAGGACTGCTATGAGTTTGAGGCCAGCCTGAGCTATACAGTGAGACCCTATCTCAAAAACCAATAATAATAACAACAATAAAAACACATTAGGACTAGGTTTAACTACAAGTGTAAAAGACATGACAACAAAAAGACTAGCAGCTTATAAAACCTGGTCACAGGAAATGGCTCCTTTCCCTCTTGCCTGTTCTCCGGAAGTGATTCTCCCACTGTCACTTGTGAGGCAGGAGTGAGACAGAGGCCCCATATTCTTTTCCAGGTCAGTCTGACCTCAGCATAGCCAGTTATGGTGGTCACACACCCCATGCAAAGAGCTTCCGCTCAAGCAATGCCCACAAGTAACTCAATGCAAGTGTCCCACTTCAAACACGGACAGACACTCCACGGAAGGCAAGACCAGGCGGAGGGTGGCGCGCGCTCAAGGGTCTGCCTACTGCGGGAGGCCATGAGGCGCTCCCGCGCCCCTTCCAGACCCCGCCCCGCTGCTGCTGTACCTCTGCTCCGGATCCCGGCCCCGCACCGTCCACTTTCCTCTTTTTCCTGGGCCCGATCGCCGCCAGTGCCGTGAGGTTGGCGTCCCGCTGCCGCATCTGTGCCAGTTCCTGCTGCTGCATCTTTGTGTTAGAAAGGAAACAAGGACTATCGTTTCATGGACGTTTTTACTTACTGCAAAAGCAAATGCAGCTATCAAAGGGCTTTCTGAAATTTTCTAAACTGTAACTTCTTTAATGTTTTGGCGTTTTTTAACAGTGAGTATGTTCTGTAACCAGAAAAGTAAGAATGTTTAAAAGCAATCAATATTCATTTAAAAATGCTCAGGAAATAAAAACAAGTTTATGCACAAAGACTAAGTCCCAACCCCAAAGAAATCATTGCTAAATATAGAAACAGAATACAAACCATCTGGTCAGGAGAATACCTTCCACTTGGCATTATTTAAATCTTGAATATTTTAAACAGCTACAGCAACGCCCATGTTCAGAAATTCCATGGTTTTCCGAGCCATTCTGGGCATGTGGGACAACAGGCTTCAAGGGTGTAGTGAGGAGTCCATGACTAAGCTTACCTCTTTTGCCTTCTGTTTCAACCGTAATTGTTCTGGGTCTTCTTGTCTAGATCGAGACTATTTCAGAAATAAGTAGAAAAGGAAAATAAGTTATGACCCATCATGACCCACTGTATTTCACCTAACGAATGTTATCTTACTCATCTATATCCTATTAACTTTTTTTAACGTTTATAGCAAAAAGCTAAACTTTCGGCTGTGTATCATGGGGGAGTATTAAGAAAATCCATGTCATTCAGCTACACGAAGACATTAAGATACAATCTTCAACATAAGGCACCAGTAGTGCAGGCCTCGGGTCCAACGTGACATGACAAAGGTGCACCAGGACACAATCTCACAGGGCTCTAGGCTCAGGAACTGGTCCTCCTTGGGAGTGGAGCAAGGACTTGCATTTGGCCATCACTGAAGCCCACGACCCTCCTGCTTTATAGCAAGCTTCAGCACGGAACTTCGTTCTCCATCTGCCACTGACAATGAGACATGACACACTAGGCCCCAACTGCTCTAGAGCCAAGGGCAACGTGAACCTGGCACACAGAGAAGGACTCAACCTGCATGCACTCTGCACGGAGGTGGATAGATCTGGGCCGGTGAGGGTCAGGGATCCTGGGCTCCACATCTCAGGCATGTCCCCTCTGCAGTCAGAGCCTGTTGCGTGAGCAAGGCTTCTCTCTGCAGCTCCACTTACACCCACACCACCTTCCAGCCTGAAACAGTGCTTTGGCCTCTCTGCCTGCATGCGTGTGTCAAGGGGGGACAGAGTGCCTGAGACGAAGAGGCCCAGGGAGCAAGGTGGCACTTGCCTTTGCTGCCCGCATCAAGATTTCCCTCTCTTGTTCATCTTTCCTCTGCTTTTCGATCTGATCAAGCTGTTCAAAAAATTTGAGTTGAGCCCGAACATCACTGGCCTGCTCATATCTGTCGTCATCCTACGAGAAAGGCAGAGATACTGTCACAAACCTGGGAGCCGGGGAGCAAAGATCTGCTTAGCACAGCCGGGCGAGTTATGCACAGCTCCTGCTCCTCTCTGGCCCAGCCCCCCATGGGCGAGCAGACCTGGCCCCCTCCCATCTCACCGCACGACGGATTCCACGCACCCACCGTCAGCAACAGCACCTCACAGCCAGTGTCCACTGTATTACTTTGATACTGTCTGGTATTTTTTCAGGTAACATTTACATTTTTCCACAGTAACACAGAAGCACTTTTCAAGCACAGTGACTGAGCGCAGTTTTCCAAACCCTGCTCTGAAAGCACCACCAGAGCGAGCAGCGCCTGCTGGGCACAGTGCCTGTCCGCTTGGACGCCCAGAACAACAGGGGCAGCTCAGCCCGGAGAAGGGTCCAGTGCCAGGAGGAAGACTGGGGTGGAATAAGCACAGAAGACTCCACAATCTTAAAAGGTAAGCCAGCACAGTGGAGCACACCTGTAAGCCCTATACTCAGAAGCCTGGGCTACACTGGTGAGTGCAAGGCCAGCCTGAACTATCGAGAGTGACACGGTTTAAAGAAGATAAATAAGCCCACAACACCTAAAAGGCAGTAAGTAGCCAGGTGTGTGTATGGCGGGGGGACCATACGCCTGTAATCCCAGCACTCTGAGAGGCTGAGACAGAAGGATCACAAGTCTAAATCCAGTCTGAGCCACTTAGCAAGACCCTATCTCAAAATAAAAAATAAAAAGTGCTGAGGATGTAACTCAGTGTGAAAGGCCTGGTTTCAAACCCTAGTACTACAAAAAATAAAAAATGTTTAAAATAAATTAAAAATAAAAAGGATGACAGGTTTATCCTCAAGGTGAAAATCCTTCCAGAGTATCCCCCCAGGTACCCAGCCCTCCTCCCCTGATTTGGCGCTACAGAGCACCTGAACCCCACGTGGCTAACAGAACTAGCTCAAAAGTGCGCGTGGACATTTGGGACATCTCTGCCCTCTCTCAGCAGTGGGAAGGTGGCTTCCAGACAGCCCCTGAGCAGGAACTGACAACAGAAACACACTCTTCTCAGGAAAATGGCCCCATTACCTTATAAGAGAAGTTTTTTTGCTGAGCCGTTTCTGATATTTTTTCTACAAGATTCTGTAGCCTTTGCTGTGTGGCATGAGATACATAACTTACTACATCCGGATGTAATTCTGTTATGCCGTGCTTTTTACCTAGAGTAGGCAAAAAAAGAGTATTTTAAGACCACTCACTCGTCGCTTTCCTCACCACTTCACCATCTCCCCTCCTGCCCGCCTGTTAGTGTTCTCCACCCAGGGGCGCCCGGGCAGACTGGCGGGCAGAGGCAGCCCCTGCACCCACAGGGAACTGATCTCTGTGGAGGTCAGGCGGCTCAGACACAGCAAATCCTAGTGACAGCTGCTAGGTCCGCACTCACCTATTTCCAATATCCTTCTCTGTAAAGGCGCAGGGAGGAGGAAGGTGTCGTCTTTGCAGGACCGCGTCAGTGTGCCCACCAACTCAGAGTTCGTGGCCAGTATTCGTGCACTTTCTTCTGAAAGGTTTACTCCAGCCATCGACGCCACATCATTAATGTCATCGTCATCCCTGGAGAAAAGAGGAAAAGAATGGTGCAGGAACCCATGAGGACAGCACTGAGGTTCTGAGGTTCTGACTCGGGGATGACGAGAACAAGGCAGAGCAGCCCCTGGGGAAACGGCCCTGTTCTTGGGCCCCCAGCACTGGAGGCAAACTACAGTCTGAGGGGTAGCCTCGCTGCGGTGCAGAGTCATGGTGTGCAAGTGTCCGAAGGAGACTTGGACACTCAACCAGACCCTGCTACATGAACCACGGACACGGTGCATGCTGCTTTGATGACTTCGCACCATGTGAAATCATCTTTAAAAAAAATCACACCAAACAGTATTTTAAAAATAATCTCAAACTCAGAAGAGATAGAAGAGCAGCACAGAGACTTTCCCTGGTCATCTGAGAGTAAGCTGTGCCTCTGACACCTTGCCACCTGGACACTTTCTATGTTCCTCAGCAAGGGTGCCCCTGCAGAAAAGGCCCTGCACAGTGACCCGCAGCCACAAGCTCGTCCTCACACCTGCCCATGTGCGACCACTGTCCCAGGAGCGGCGTTCAACATGCTGCTCTCAGCTTAAGAGGTGAAAGAAAAGCACACCTAACACTGCCACCGGACATGGCCTGTCCTCCCGGAAAAGGGGCCCCTATAGAAAAGGCCCTGCACAGCAGTCCGTGCCACCAGCTTTCCTCAGACCGGCCCTTGTGCAGCCATGGTCCCAGAGCATCGCAGTGGGACAGTCCACGTCCAGATCGTGGGCCTCTTCTGTCTACCTCACAGGAACACAGCTCAGCTACTCCTTGACTCTGGCGCCCCTGATACCAGAACAGGGCAGCTGTCTATGCAACGCCCTTGCTCAGGCCTGACCGATGGGCTCCATCCAGACCAGCCATGCTGCCTCCCTGCCACACCCAGCAGGTGGGCCTGTCACCGAGGGGCACTCTGAGCACTAACCCGAGGAGGCCTGCCATTTCCCCAGCTAACTGGCATCTTAGGGAGATGATCTGATGTGCCTTCCACAGTCCTCATACCAGTTCTGTGTGTTACCGGATGGCTAGCTTTTACACAGACTTGTGGCTCCATCGTGTCAATGGCAACCCTCTGTGACCCTACCACCCCAGCCTGGACCACAGAAGGGAGATCAGCTGCCTCTCCCACTTCCTCTGAGCCCTGCTGACCTAACAAGATGGCCTCAGTGCATCCTGCCCTTTCCGTGTCCCAACCTTGGTGTCAGCTTTCGTGGAGAATGACTTTCAGAAGACTTGGCCTGAGAATGTGCCTAGGCTCTTCCATGGGCAAAGCAAGGGCCCACACCTGCACCTGAAGCTGCTACGTGTGCCTCCGTGAGTCCAACTCTAACCCAAGGCCACTGCCTCACTCCAGCTTACCCCCTCTGCACCCTCCTCAACAGAAGAGGCCACAGGGCCTGGGGCCTGGATATAAGCCCTCTACCGCCTTCTCACCCCGCTCGGGTGACAAGCCTTCTGCTGGACAGCACCTTATCCCGTCTGGTTCTGATCCTGCCCAGGGCCACTGCGGCTCCCCAAAACAGCCCTGCCTTTCCAGGTCACTTTAAGAATAAGTGTGTGGGAGGGGAAGGGCCACACCAAGTTTTCTTTTTTAGTTTTGTTTTGTTTTGTTTTTCTTCTGGTACCAGGAATTGAACTCACGACCTTGCGCTTTGCCACCGAGCTAAATCCCCAGCGCCCACACCAAGTTTTCTGAAATGTGCACACTGCCCGCTGCTCAGTCATGGTGAAGGGGACTCCACAGCCTCTCCAGTGCACGTCTCCACAGAACTCTGCCTGCTGGTGACACAGACTGGCTACTCAGCAGACAAGCAGGGTGGCGGCCCTTCCGGAGCTCAGGGTGAGCCAACAGCACACGAAGCACTGTGTTATGAACAGCAATGAACCTGGAGTTCTGTGCTGCGACATTCAGTTCGCACGGCGTCAGCTGAGCCACTTTCCCTTGTGCTGAGGGACGAAGCAAGCCTCCCCAGCTAACACCGGTGCTGGGAAACAGACACGCATGTAGATGTGCCGTCAGAATCAAGTAGGAGGAATAGCTGCAAGGCTGCCACTGCCAGGGACCCACAGCCTCAGTCCTTACCTAAATGAGCCTCCCCCAGGCTCCTTGAGCTTGTTTTTCTGTGCAGCAGCTGCTTGTGCAGATACAGTAGAAAGGGCTTTGGTTCCAGGTAACACGGTGGGCTTCACAACAGGGACTGCTGAGCAAAAGACAGTGGAGACCACGGAGGCTGTTACCACACGCACAACTTTACAGGCTCAAGGGGAAACCGGTCGCCTCCTAAGTAGTTACAGTAAGTTTTCAAAAGCCTTAAACCAGTATTGACAGCTGCATATTATAAATGATGTCACTAAGTACTTAAAATGGTTAACATGGTGAATTTTATTATACATATTGATTATATATATATATTTTAATTTTTTTGCCACAATAACAAAACAAAATATAACACCCCAACAGCTGGCTCTCAGAGCAACCTTCCGTGCGGAGCAGCCGTGGCCTGGGCCCTCACCTGGCTGCAGCTGGTTCAGCTGGATCTGCTGAGGTGTGGTGAGCATGATCCGGTTGTGAGGCTGCCGCAGTGCAACCATGGGCGTCTGCGTCAAGGTCACCTGCGGGGGCCGGATCAGGGCTCCTGGCTTCGGAGGCTGCTGGATCACCTGGGATGGAGCAGCAAAGCAAGTGAGCACACTTTTCACAGGCCACCACACCCACTACACAGCTCAGGCTCTTCCCTTCATCTGTCCCACCCTGTTCCCTACTTCAGGAAAAAGAGCCAGCAAGACCCAGGGCCACAGAGAAGCCCGTCCCATGCTCTCGGCTGCTGCTCCATGAGAGGCCTCTAGGGAGCCTGGAAAGGGTGAGATGGAGTGATGCCAGGCCAGCGCCACGGCACACAGAGCATGCCAGGCACATCCACTGCTTGGGAGCTACAGTGGGGGCTCCAGGCCAGTCCTGGGGGCAGATAGGAAGCAGAACGTTTGTGTAGCGCAGGCCGCCCCATACACATAGCACAGACCTCTCCCCACCTGTCAGCAGAGTGGCACTGTCCCCTGGTGACCCCAGGTCAAATTGTTTTCCCTCACCTAAGTTTTTTTGTAAGAACCAGGTGACTTTTGTACTGGAGTACGGGAGAATTTCCAGGTCTCACCCTGAACTTGGCCCCGCTGGCCCAACACGACCTGTTCTCCTCCATCATAAAGCCCTACTTGGGCCAGGCACTCGTGCAGCTGAGCCGCTGGACCCAGCCTGCCCTCACCAGGCACAAAGTAGACTCCAAGAGCAGGCAGCACGACTACTTCCTATGTTCTAGACCCTGCCCCTAGAAGCGGGGCCCAGAGACAAAGTGATCCCTGCAGAAAGCCACACGGCTCTCGTCTACATGGCCTTGCCACAGACCTCTGGGGCTGGGTCTCTGGAGCTTTGTTTCTCGCTCTAATGATACCAGGCTGGTGCACCCCACATCACAAGATACGCAAGAGGGCTGGGACAAGGCCAGCACAGAGCTATGTCTGCAGTGCAACGTGAGTGAGCAGGTACAGCAGACAGGCTGAGCCAGGCCGCTCCATATCCTCATCTGTAGCCCTCCGAGGGAAGGAGGGACCCCTCCACGGGCCTGTCAGTTGCGCACAGGCACAGCCAGAATCCAGGAAGTGGCATGCAGCAGTGAGCCTGCTGCTGAGCACAGCCTGTCTGCAGAAAGCTCCTGGCGCTGCTGATGGAATCAAGCACCAGAAGCTAGCACCTCCCAACAAAGAGCACGACCTGACCCAACAAGCTCCCTTTCAGCCGAACTTGCCTTCCGGGTTAAATAATCCCCACTGAGTTCCAAACGGGATACTTCTGTCCCTGCACCATGTAAAGCCAAGGGCCCAGTGACCACTACCCTTGCAGTGTCAGAAGGGACGGGGCAGCCCTAACTTCACACATGGACCTTCAACCCTGCCCCTGCCCACACCTCCCCTCTCCATCCCTTTAGCCTGCTCTCCTCACTAGCAGTGACGACAAAACAAATCCAAACTTTAACCAGGCACATGAGCAATCACTCTAGTGCACCCCAGGGTCACTGCCAGAGTACCATCCTAACGCACTGGAGCCCTGTAGAAATGAAAGTTTCACAGTTTCACTTTCAAACTGCTTTCTGGGAACCAAACCCCTCTGGTTGGTGTTTCCAACAGCAGCCTTCCCACACTGGGTGGCCTGCTCTGCCTCCAGCAGGGGTGTACTCAGAGCACAGTGCAGGCAGCAGGGAGGAGCACGGCCTTAAGACTGGGGAGCTGAAAGTCACCATCAACACAGATGCTGTCTGCCATTCCCACAGCTCCACAGCATCTCCCACCCGCACTGCGGCAGCCCTTCTGCCCCATCTCCTGCCGCAACACAGCCTGCAGCTCCTCCTGCTCATGGGATGTCCACTTCAGAGACTCACTAACGCACGGCACCGGTGCACAACATAGTCCCCAGACAACCCAGGGACAAGTCTGAGAGACGAAACACAAAATTGCAGAGCCTCAGACAGTAATATGTGTTTTAATTATTTAAGAGAATACCCAAGCTTCTTCCTAGCAGGAGCCTCCCTGCTGGCTCGGAAAAGGGCTCTCCGAGCCGTGGCCGGGTATTTAGAGGCTGGCGGGAGCGCCACTCAGCAGGCGGGCTGCGCGAGGGCAGGGAGGCCCACGCCTTTATCCCAGCACTGCAGGCAGTGCCTGCTTGCCAAGGCCAACCTGTGTGGGCTGCGTGAGGCTGATGACAGGGGGCTGGAGCGCACTGGTCACAGAGGCGGCCGTCTTCCCGGCCGTGCGCTGCACCGAGCTGCTGAGCACCACGGCTGTGAGTGTGGTGGTGGCCTGCGAGGCAGGCGGCTGCTGCTGCTGGCTCTGCTGGATGAAGGCCGCGGAGTCGGGAGTCAGCTGTCTCAAGGCGGGTAAGCTCCTCTGTGGGAAAGAGGACATCCGAAGTCAGAGGCAACGCGCACATCAGCTTTCTAAGACCAGACCGCCCCCCGGCTCCAGGGAACAGACTCTAGAGCCGTATTTGGCATCTGTGGACGTCGGTGCCAACACCCACCCATCCCCGAACCCTCCCTACTCTCACCAAACTGGATTACTCTTAATTAAGAACTGGCTAAAATTTGCTTCAAGCAAAAGAAAACTGTATCTTCTAAAGTCTTAAGAACACGATGCTGACAGCAAGGATCCTCTAAGAAAGGCGAGGTGACATTCTCAGAACCCCTAGTCTGACGGGGGGAGGGGTGGACTCATCCAGACAGAGGCCCCTCTCCACCCCCAGCATGCAGCAGAACTGTAAGGCCAGACAGGGCTCAACTTCATGGAAGAAAATTCTTTTAAACCCAACATCCGTTCCAGGGCACCACAGGCTTCCTGCCCAGCCGGGTGAAACAGGTACACACTGAGGCACCTGTGACGCCTCAACCCGGTCTCACTGCTGCTGTTTCAGGTGCCATGCACTTTCAATTACCTTCAGGAAAGGCACAAGGTAAGGTTGAGGTGAAGAATTAAGTTCTCGGTATAACCTGCTAGTGAAATCTTCTGCTTCAATTTTTCCATCCTTAAAAATAAAATCCACATTGACATTTGGCAATGAGCACAGTCTTAAGCATACACGTCTCAACTCAGCATCACTCTGGTCTAGCAGTTCTGAGGGAGGGGACGGAAGTCAGCACACCCCACACTGCAGCCGATTCAGATTTCCAGGTGCACAACGCCAGACACCGCCCTGGACACTGCTGTGCAGCAGCAGCTGGTCACGTGACTCATCTACACCTCCATGCTGTCACAAGCCTCTTCCTCAATGCCATCATCACCCACTGCTTCCAGGCTCCTACTTAATGCCGGGTGTTTCAGGAGAAGACACAGCAATCCAAGAGTAACTTCATGGTCAAGTCAGGGTTGTGAGTCTAGGGTACCACAGAGCTTAGCCAGGAAAGAGCACGCGGCAGACCCAGGGTGCAAGGTAATGGAGGGAAAAGCAAGGTCAGGTGGCCAAGAGCACATATGTGAGCAGAAGCCTGGGACCTGGGACTTGTGGTTAGAAGAGGAAGAAGCGCCCGGCAGTCCTCCCGAGTTCTGACTCGCCCAGGAGTCGGGTAGGGGCGTGGGGGTCATCACTGAGAAGGCTCCTGGGAGAGGAGGAGGAGGAAGGGGGACGAGGAGGATGGGGAGAAGGGGAGGAGGATGTTGGCTCTACCGCTGGAGCACAGATGCACTGCGGCCAGTCTGCACCATGAGAAGGGGCCACCCTCGTGGGGCCTGAGGCACATGGGCCCAGCCAGACTGCTTACACCCGGGGGCATCACAAGAGGCAGACAAGCCTCTCCTGATGTCCACTCTTACTCAAGGGTACCCACTGCTGCAGCCAAGCCCAATCTAAGCGATGCTGAGGTCAGGTGTGGCTGGCAGCAGCCAGGGCTGCAAACAAGTCACGTAAGAAAGGGCTGGGGGTCTGCCAGGTCCCTGAGAAGAGCACAGCACTTTGGGGATGGCTGCTGGACTCGGCTGAAGAGCGATTGCAGCAGGTGGACAGGAAATAAGCCGGACAAGGAGTGTTTCTATCAGGAGAGGCTGGCAGCATAAAAGAGCATGAAGCTGTCAAGGCACGGACCCTACACACAGCAGCCAGGCGAGCCCCCAACACACTCTTTCCACACTCAGGAAGAGGGAGGCCTCGGCAGGGCTGGGCAGGGCACAGGTGTGCACACCTCTCCCTCTCCCTACAACCACCTATGACGTCCTCCCTGCCGACACACACACACAGCTACAGGTGCTCATCACAGACAGAATGCTTAGAGGAGACAGGGATTTCATGCAAACTCCTCTTACCAGTAAATTCTGTACTAGTTCTTTCACATTAGCTGCTGTTTCTGTAGACTGTTTACCAGATGAAGCCAGTTTTATTAATGTAGACAGAAAATTTTTACATTTCTTCACATTTTCCATAGTTTCCTGGATTGAAAGAAACGGGTAAAAAAGTCACAAAAGATTTTCATCACAGCCTCTGGTTAAACTAAAATATTTACAGGTAAGACCATGCCTATGATACAAGCAGTCTGGCTGCTAAGGGAGAAGAATTCCAAGCTCAAGACCAGCCCAACAACTTGTGAGACTCTGTCTCAAAATAAAAATAAGTAAATAAAAAGGATTGGCGGTGCAGCTCAGTGCAAGCAAAGGTCCTGGGTTCAATTCCAAGTATCACAAGGAAAGTGACATGTAAATTTCGCCCTAAACTTCTTTCAAGAAACACCTCATACTGATGGGTGCAGCCTGGTCACCTCCAACGCCAAGTCTGTATGTCACTCAACCCCGTAACGCTACTCCTAGGAAGGCAGCTAGGTAAACAACCACAAGTGTAAAAAGATGAACCTATAAGCATATTCATCTTAATGTGGCTTATTATGAAGACAGATCTAAATCCACATAAAGGAAACTAAATTATGATCCAGCAACTACAAACACATGGAAAAATCCTAGCAAAGAAATATGAAAAAGTTACAAAGTAAGACTGCAGTTTGCCTGAAGATGTATACACCCATAGGAAAGCCCCTGGAAGCACAGATATAAACAAAGCGTAGGGGTTCTACCAACACCATGCAGCTCAAGCACAACCTCCTCAAATGTCATCACCGAGGCTCTGGCCATTTGTGAATGCCTGTGTGGTCTAAAACCTCAAGCAGAAATATCTGGCTTCCCTGCCACTCCTGGGAGTCCTTGCCCTCAGACCCCACCTTAGGAGGCGCTGGGGAGAAAGGGTGCAGTAAAGCCCTGAGCTCTACCGCATCTCAGGCTGCAGCTCGCCTCTGCACCAGGCAGCTCTGGAAAGGAACAGGACTCGTGGGCTGTGAACTATTCACAAGTCCCTCTGCATAAGAGACTGGTACAGAAAACAACCAGAACTGTCTCACAGTGAGCAATGGGCCCTGCTGTCCCTGGAGGTCCCGAGAGGAAAAGCGGCTCTTACCGTGGCGGCTGTGGTGGTGGTGTTTGCCCCTGGGACTGTTCGCTGAGGCGTCCCGGTCTGAACAGCTGTTGCCGTCCCGAGTGAGGCTGTCTGGGCAGAGCCGCCCAGGACAAGCTGAGGCTGCAACAGTGCAAAACACCCGGTGAACGCATCTCATGCCGCCAACCTGAGACACTGGCCTCAAGTCCGGTGAAAGCTTCCTGGAGAGGAAGGGACACCCACAGCCTCGGGACTCCAGGGTCTCCAGTTCTGCCAGCTGGGCAGGGACTAGTAGGATTACACCATGGAGCCACTCAAGGTGCCCTAAGGCCCTCACGACAGACCCAACCTTTGAGGACACTGGACTGAGTGCCTGAGGAGTTGCATTTTGTCCCCTATTAAAACCTGTTGGAATGAAGCAAATCACTACAAAGAACCTGGGCTCCTGAAGCCAACAGTGCCAGATGCATGGTGACAGGTATGAATTACCTTAGCCAACCAGCTGCCATCCCTCAGAAACTCAAACACAAGAGAAAGCCACCCCTGAAGCCCTGTCACTGTCCACACACTCCTTCCTGCAGGGCCATACAAGATGAAGGCGGCAGTCGGGGGATGACCCCAGCTCCCTGCACACTACTACACCAACGTCCTATGCTCTCCAAACGCCTCGGGAAGAGGGCATACAGGAAATCACTGCTGGGTCATCAGTGCCCGTCAGCCTGTGAGTGGGGAGGTGCTGCTTGCCCAAATACAGGGACACCCAGCAAAGCAGCACCCAGACTTCTGAGCAATTCAGACCACTGGGCCTCAGTCAATTCTTGACACTGCCATTTTACAAAAATAATCATGATGCAAATATCTGCTAACATTTAAAAACAGTGCTTTTCAATGTATAAATCTAGCTGTCAACAATTTCTTCCTCCGATTTTTTAAGCACAGCCTTTTTCTGACTTCTGAAGGTAGGGGGCAGTGTGACCCTGGAGAACAACTCCTGAGCTGCCCGCGGCCGAGTCTTCACTCCTGCCATCAGATCACAGCTGCCAAGCCCAGCAGCTGCTTGGGAACTGACCCACTTCCAGGATCCCCCGGTCCCCCAACGCTGCCCTGCAGCTGCGTGAGGAGGTGGCAAGCTTTGCTCTGTAAGTCTGTGCCGTCTTCCCCGTGCCACAACAAGCAGATATTCCTTGTCACTGGAAGCTGCCAAGCCAAGTCAAAAACTTCAAATGAAGAAAATGCCCAAGAAAACCAAGCCTCGCCTGCGGGGTGGGCGGAGGAGGGCAAGTCCAGGACTCTCCACCTTTCAGTCTCTTTGACCTCAAAAGTCACTCCACAGCCCCTAGGAGTGCACATTTACCTAAATGGCACGAAGATAACGTCTTCCTAGTCTGATAAACTCATCTTCACTAAATGTGACACAAGAACCCACCAGGAGCTCCACTACCTGCTCACAAAATCACCGAATGCGCAAAGCAGGTGCACCAGGGACTCAGGGCTAAGAGTTCCTCTCTGAAGCCTCTTGCTCCCAGTGTGCACAGGCCTGCTCACTGGCTCGCAGCATCCAGGGACAGAACTGCTCTTCTACCTGACTTCATCCCCTGCAGCCACCAAAGGCAAACAGAGCCAAGCTCCAAGGAGAGAAAAGAGCCCAGGGGTGCTGCGCCACCCTGGAGCTCCAACGCACCACTCAGCCTCAGGACCCCATCTGGCAAGGGAGCTGCACCCAGCCAGCGGCACTATGGTGCAATCCCAGGCAATGGGCACCACACCCAGGCTCGGCCCAGTGGGTGCCTCATCAACAGGAGCCCTGCAACCGTCTGGACACTCAGCATGCAAGACCAGGAAATGCCTCTGACCCACTTTGCTTCACCTATTCCTGCCTGACTGGCCCAGACAGGGCTGTTTTCCCTCGCCAGGTGTCTCTGCCCTAAGCAGAGCTGTGTCAAACATTTCCAGAACTGTGCCATCGCTGCTGGGGAAGGATGCAGGCTGTGGGGAGGCAGCAGCCTGGCAGCCAGTGTGAGGCTGGGAGACCAGGAACAAACCCCACAGTCTCCCTCAGTTCGGCACAGGATGAGGGGAGCACTGGCGTCTCCTTCACAAAGGCATCAAGAGAACTAAACACGCTATGCACAGAGCAGCAGGAACGCCGTCCAGGTGCCACAGTGTCAACACACACCATTCCCACCCACCTTTCTTACTTCTCTGCCTTATGTCAAATATCACTGTGGCATGGCAGTATTTTCAATCGTAACTCTGGAATCAGAGAACGCTTTTAAAATGGTGATGGCATTAAACTCTATGTGACATTAAACAAAAAGAACTCTGAACCATCCTGTATCAGTAGTACGAGACTCTACTCCCTTTATGGAGAGCCTTCCTTCTCAAACTCACTCTGTATCCAATATTGATAACTCATAAAACCTGGTCTTCACATCAAAGTGGCATTCTGCCTGCCCCAACGCCTCTTACCTGCACCCCTGGGGAGCGCTGCAGGGCTGTAGTGGGTTGTACCGTCGTCTGGGCCTGAGACACTTGCTTAATTATGGTAGTTGGGGTCACCTGCCGTGCAATAATAGGTGTGCCAGGAGCCTGAAAAGTTAAGATTGATCTGAAACAAGCTACAAATAAAAGTAATTCCCACCCACTGCATATAAAGGCTGTCCTTAGGTACACACTAGTACCCTCAAGTGGGGCCACAGAGCTTTCGGGAAAGCCACCATAGGCTCTCTCTCCAAGGCCCAAGTGTATAATCAAAATCTTTTCATAGACTCTCCTAAAAACATCATTAAACTTCCTTAGCAGTCTACAAAATAGGTCTTTAAGGAAAGTGAAGCCCTGGATCAGGTGGGGAGCTCTGAAGGGGCGTCAGAGGCTGCCTGGGATGCAGAGACATCTCAAGTCCTAGGCCAGCAGGTTGTGTGAGAAGACGGACAGCACAGATGCTACAGTCAGACAGTGGCACTAGACCATGGCAGAAGCGAAACCACAGCGCTGTCCCGCACTTCTCACTCAGGGGACGCAATTCTCCAGGCCTAGAAGGTGCCACTCTGTTGCTTCAGATATGGGGTCGGGCTGGGTCTCGTCCACCTCAAGCATGTAAACATCCTCATCTACAGGACAGAAGCACAACTCCCAAGGAGGCAGGGCCTGAGCTGCAGGAGACAGAAGTTGTCGGGGTCCTTCTTGCCCTCAGGCCTCCACCAGCTCGAAACAGCAGTCACAGCACAGGTAGAAACATGCCTGCACAGTGCATAGCTCGT
Source organism: Chinchilla lanigera (assembly GCF_000276665.1). Lineage (NCBI taxonomy): Eukaryota > Metazoa > Chordata > Mammalia > Rodentia > Chinchillidae > Chinchilla > Chinchilla lanigera. Next base: position 1,995,076 of record NW_004955528.1, on the reverse strand, counting down.
CTGCCAACACATGCCCCACGGAAACCACGGTGCAGGACACATGCTAGAGGAGAACTCGGTGCTCGACTTCTCCGCTCAGAGTACATTTTCTCCCACAAGCCTGGCACTGGGATCTGTAGCCCCAGCTTGAAGCTGGGGGAGCAGGGCCACCCTGTGGCATGCCTGTGCTGCCCGCGGCTTCACTCTCCTCTTCATGCTTTCAGTGCAGCTCAGTCTTTATGACAGTCCCAAGAGCTAATTACTTTTGTCATCTCTACTTTGCAGGGGAGGAAACTGAGACACAGGAAGTGAAGTCATAAGAAGCCAGGGAAAGGACCAGAGTGGCAGCGAGGCCAGGTGGGTCCAGGTGTCCACTCAAACGCCACTCAGCCCATTGTGCTAAGCACTGACTGCAAAATCTGGCTCCTCCAAGTAGGCAGTTTTGTGCCAAGAGGAGGACAGGAGATCAGTGCCATTCCAGTCCCGTCTGACAGTGGGATGCACCCTGGCCTTGAAGCCTCCGAGTGTGTATGGTGTTAGGAGCGGACAAGGGCAAGCCCAGCCCAGGAAGGCCACACGTCACACAAGACACGCACTCACCTGCACGGTGGAGATCTGCACAGGAGGGGCACTTGTGGGGGTTGCCGGGCGGGGCGCCATGGTGCTCTGAGGCTGGGCCTGGGCGTGAGCCTGAGCCTGCATCTGGGCCAGGGCCTGCTGAGGGATCATTAACAACTGCCCATTCTCACTCCGCACAAGGACCATTCCTGGGGGACAAAGCAAACCTGACATCAGGACATGCTTCCCACAGTACAGTGAAGGCCCCCACCCAGGAGGAACACAGGAGAGAAAAGTCGGGCCGGGGATGTAGTTCAGCGGCTCAGCGGCGCAGCACCTGCCTGGCAAGTGCAAGATCCCGAGCTCAATACCTGGTACCCACCCCCCAAAAAAAGTTGCAAAGCTCGAGCTCTCCAGTGAAGAGGGACTACAGGAGGAAAACTCTTAAGAGGCTGTTAACAGATCCTAGAATTCAAACAGCAGAGCCTTCCCTTTTATAAACAGGCAGCAAAGGAAAGCAATGTAATGACAGTGTCTACCTGCCACACTCTGCCTCAAGGGCCACCTGCTCGACAGACACAAAAACCTGCACAAGAGCAAGTGGCCCCGCGGCCGCTGTAAACTCTACCACTGGGGCTGCTGCTCTACTGTCCTGAGCCGGCCAAGGACATGGCGAAGTGGGCACCTGTCAGCGGGGGCCTGGCCTGGGCCACAGAGGACAGGGCACCTACCGGTGCCTCTACTGCCACGGGCCATCTCCGAGGCACTAAGGTGCACTTGTGCGTGCCAGGGCCCTGCCTCTGCTCACTGTCGGTGGGCTGCTGTGCACACGGAGCACACACAAGTTCTCCCAAACGGAAACACACTTATCTGACTTTAAAATGTAACTCTGCACAACACATCAGTGCTGAGATGCACAAGGACTACAGGCACCCTCACTGACAGCCCAGCCTGTGACACAGCCCCGCTAAAAGTAAAGCAGACACGAAAGGAAGATCACTAGCCTTGCACTGGACAGGCCTCAGAGCTGCCAGGGCCATGGCAGCCTTGTGTCTCTGTCTCCGCCTCTGTCTCGCTCTCCCTTCCCCCTCCCCTCCTTCTCTCTCTCAGGATGAGATGGAATCGGCCACCAACCTACAGGAGAAGGCCAGACCCTCCTGCAGGTCTTGAGGCCATGCAAACCCTGGGCTTTCCCTCCAGGGAAACTAGAGCGGGGGCAACTATGGGAGTTCTGAAAGAGTCTGTGACACTGACGGGTTCTTTCAGAACCCATCACACAACCAAGAAATAACAGTGAGGCCTCTCCCAGAGCTCACCTCTAACTCTTGATATAAAAAGCCACATTTAGGCCCAATAATAATCTCCCCATACGTCCCTATCAAAGTAAGCCATGCTGAGATCAAACAAACAAACCTAAACCCAGCTGCTGAGATAACTTGCTCTACTGTAGTCGCCAAAACCTAAGGCTTGAGAATGAGTTGAAAAGAAAAGGTCGTGATGGCCCCATCAGTGAGAGCTCATCTCTGCTACATCAGTGTCTGCGTTCAGGAAGCCCAGGTCAGCCAGTCCCAGCCTGCCGCAAGGCTGTCAGAGCGGGGCAGGGCCGCTCCCCCTGGCAGCACAGGCTGCGCCCCAGGAAAGGGACCTTGGCGAACACTTCTTGACATCATCTTTCCAAGCCCCTTTCCTCCATTGCCTTCCTTCTGAGGCCACTCACTCACACAGGAGCTCCCAAGACCATGGCACACAGTGGGCAAGGCAAGAAGACAACGAGGGCCGCCATGGCGCCCACCCCCCCCAAACCCCAGCGTGGAATTTGCTAAGCAGGCAGTTAATGAAATCAGAAGCTTTTTTCTTAAAAAATTACTTCCACAAGGGGCTGGGGATTTAGCTCAGCGGCAAAGCGCCTGCCTGCCAAGTGCAAGGTCGTGAGTTCAGTTCCCGGTACCGGAGAAAAAGCAAAAAAAAAAAAAAAGAATTACTTCCACAGAAATTTAGAGGAATGGCTTAAAATTATTTTTGAACTGGCAACACATTTAAAAGTCACAGTAAAAGCTGCACTTTTGAGCCAGGAGTGATGGTACCTGCCTGTAATCCCAGCACTCTGGGGGCTGACAGAGGAGGACTGCCTCAAGTTGGAGGCAAGCCTGGGCTACATAGTGAGTTCAAGGCCTTGCTGAACTGAACAGCAAGACCCTGACTCAAAAAATAACGTGGCATTTTGGACATGACGAGAGCATAAGGTAACAGGCCGTCAGCTGGAAGTGGAGTACAGATGGGGCCGCACAGCCTCGGCTCAGGCAGAGGCAGAGCTCCTGCGAAGAGCACTGGTGGGGCTAGCGTGCTGCGACCCGGGCTAACGCCGTGGTCAGGGACACCGCGTCTAGGACAGGACGGATGCCTCTATGGTGAGGGCCAGCACGCTATGGTCAGGTGGACAGCCTGTTCAGGCCCGTGTGCTTATGCTCAGGGCAGGGGCCAGTGCCTCTGGATTCGGCAAAAGTTGGAGAAGGACTCGCAAGTCCTGCCAGGAAGTGACGGTGTGACTTTAGCAAGTACCTTAAGTCTCAGGCATTAAAAAGATTTTACCTGGATGTGAAACGGGTAAGTGAGGAAAAACAGATGAAAGTGGATGTAAAGGCAACATGCACCCTTTTAAAACCACAGGCCAAAGGGCCGTGGAGGACACCCTAAGGAAAGAGTCTGGCCACACCACCCCTTGAGCAGAACCGAGGTTTGCTGTGAGGAGCTGTCTGCTTTCCCTGTTCATGGTGCCTCAGCACCGCCGGCTGCAAGGGGAAAGGAGGAGACACACGTGGGAGCCGAGCACGTGTGCGCCAACGCCACACCAAGAGCCCACCTCAGAACACGACCAGCTCTGGATCTGTGCACTCGAGTTCTAATCACTAGTTTCAAACAGATAAACATTTGCTTTCAAAATGTAACAGACTAGTTTAAAATAAAGGACCGGGAGAAAGTAACCTGCCACAGTAAAGGGCAGCACGTGGCCTGCCAAGAGCATCTGTCCACCCCTGCCACCACCACTGACCACCTCTCCGTGTCTGTACAGTGGGATTCGAACTCCTCAGAAAGGACCTGCACCAGGCACAACCGGCCGGTGTGGTCCACACCCCACCTCACAGGACACCAAGGCCCGTGGGTGAGGAGATTCAGCCAGAGTCCCTGAAGAGAGGCGGCAGCAGGCAGCCAGGTCCCAAAGGCCCTTCTACCCACAGCACTGGAGAAGAGAAACCTCCAATGACACCTGGCACCACAGCCTCTGTTCAACCAGCCCTAAGCCGGGCAGGAAGGGTCAGCTAAACCGGCACACTCACATGCCTTTGCAAGACCCTTCAGAGGGCCAATTCCAGGACACACAGGGAAGTGGGGGGGACATGTGCCCTGCAGGGGACGGACAGTGCGACCACTGCACTCTCGGTCCCTCCATCCCTCCAGGAATCATGACTCATCCAAGAACCCAGAAACAAACTGAGGTCTCCTTTTCAGTAAGTTTAATGTTTTTCTTGGTATAGGATTAAAGCGTTCTTCACAGAAACTCAAGAAATGCAAACAAGGACACGGAAAACAGAAAGCTCCTTGACTTTGGTCACCGTGACTGGGCGCTGGCTCCCGCACCCACCCTGTGCACGTGCAATAAAGAAAACTGAGGTCACTGCTCTAAACAGTCTAAAGCCCTCTGCTGGCGGCTTTAAAGGCCAGTGTCTGAAAGCTGGGAGTGTGGAGTGTGCAGCAGGGAGGCAGCAGCCACCCCAGGACAACCCGCTACCTATCAGAATCTCTTGTCCCCAGCCCACGAGGGTCCCTCCCCGCAGCTCAGTCCTTAAAGAAGAAATAAACCTAACTTTCCTGAAGTGCCAGAGCTCAAGAAAAACTCTTGGTTCCGACCCAACCTTACCACTTTCCTGAAGCCTTTCACTGCTTGCACCTTTTACTGCATTCTAAACCAAAATGTAGATGATCTGAAGCTGGACCACCAGCCATATAGCACTTCCCATCCGGGAACCTCCACGGGAAAGAGCCTTTCACCGAGCACCTGCGCACAAACCCGGCACAGAAGGCTCCTCCTCGGCCTCCCCTGACAACTTTCTTGGGCAGCTCACCACCTGCAGCATCTCAAAGACAGACACTCCCTGCCCACCAGCCCAGACTGGAGGTCAACCAGCCCAGGGGAGAAAGACCCTCGGGCTGTGACAGTGACCGGCAGAACAGCAGCCCTAACAAGGACTGGACTCCGCTCTCTCCTCGCCTCTGTAGGAGATGCTGTCCCCGTCAATAAAAATGTCACTCGAACTGCACTAAGAGTCTGCAGAGACAGGGCACGAAGACAAACCCACTGCAATCAAGTCTGGGCTACTGACCACATCCCCCAGGCCCCCTGTCTGACACCATGGCTGGGCGAGCATGGAGGGCATGTCTGAAACACTGCTAGAAGCGCCAGTGGACAGACGGGGACTGCTGACCCGGGCCACCCTGCTGCCACACTCCAGCCAGACTACAACCGGGCCGTGGAGGCAGCACAGCCACGTGGACTCGGCTTAGCTGACACAGACAGTCGGAGCCGACTCGGTCACGTCCTGTGTGTTCCTTCACGCTGGTGGTTTCTGAATTAACTTCTTCCATTTAGGTTATGAAAAAGAAAACGCCTAGCCTGGAAGGGTATAGCAGAAGAACAGAGCTGTAGGAGGTGGACACGCAGCGCACAGGCCCCTTTCTCACTGGCAGTCCCAAGCACGCAGGGCACAGCATGTGGAAGCAGCACCAAGTGTGGCCATGACTCAGCCAGTGGCCCACACCTGGCAGTCTCCGGTCCCAGGGTCCCACTCCTTCAAGGGCAGCTAAATCGGTGTCATAACCTGTCACGCTCTGGATATATTCTGCCTACTCTCACCCACGACACTGGGCACCCACACATACACTGTGCCACTTGGCCCAGGAGAGGTGGCAACCTTGCCCCGTTCCTGCGTGTCATGCTGTCCCTCCAACTCCCACTCAGCTCTGGCTTGCAGCTCCCTAATTTTTTCTCCTCAGTTATAATCTACACTGACACTGTTACTTGTTACCCAGGTTTCATTTTTCTTTAAATTCATTTTATTGGTATACTTTTGACATGCACAATGATCATAGGGAATTGTACATGTGTACAAAGTATCTCCCTTTTTTTGAAGACAGGGCCTCGTTGTGTAGTGCAGGCTGGCCTCAAACTCATGGCAATCCTCCTGCCTCAGCCTTCCGAGTGCTGGGATTAATGAGCCTGTACCTAATTTATCTTGATGCAGGGCTCTTGTGGTCCTGAGGGTCTCAGTGTCAGCCATCCTCCAAGGCTCTAGGGCTTTCCAGGTGTGCAACACAAGTACTGGAGGACATAGCAGAGCAGCAGCCAGCAAGCCTCTGCTCCCCAGCTGTCTGCAGAGGCCCCCAGGTCCCTGCCTGGGCCCCATCCCTTACCCAGAGTGGTCTGACTTTCCTGAAAACTAAACTCATTTAAACTAACATTTACGGGCTAGAGATATAGCTCAGCGGCACAGCACCTGCCTGGGAAGTGCAAGGTCCCGAGTTCAATTCCCAGTAGCCAAAAAAATAAATAAATGAAAAATAAGCTAACGTTTACCCAGCTTCTCCAGCCTTCTTAGATGAGAAGGCTTTCAAGGGTCTGGTCCTAGCTCACTGTCAGAGTCACCGTCATATAACCCTCTCTCTTCAACATAGGCAAGCAGCCAAGGATCCTGGCCACCTAGGAATGGCCCTCAACACAATCACAGAGACCAAAGCAATGGACTGACGAAAGTAAGAAGGCCTATTTCAAAGTTAGAAAGGACCAGTATGACAGTCAAAACTCACAGAACGGCAGGTACACATGCAGCATTCTTCCCAAGAAGAATGGGAGACAGGGAGAAAGGGAGAAACTCTGGCCATTCTAGAAGATCCAGCAGGTGACTCAGAGGAATTCTGAGAGCACGTCCTGTACAGAGGCCCAGGGTGCCAGTAGAGGGGCTTGGCCCATGTCAGCACAGACAGAAGGGCACACCAGGACCGCACGGAAGTCTCTGCTAGGAGAAGAGACTGCTCATCTCGAGGAAGGAACTGACATCATGCACAGCCCAGGGCTGTGGACCTAAGCGACAGAACCTGCAGGAAGGCTACCTGCCATGCTGAAAACAATGACTGGCCAGACCCCCAAGTGGAAGCACATCACTTCCAGCACATTCAGCCTCAAAGGGGAATCTTCTGCAAGAAAGGCAAGGCCACTGAACAGGGAATTCGTTCAGAAAGCAAGAGATAGGATCCAGGAAACGCGAGACCACACCCGAAGGAGAGAAAGGGGCATGGGGGAGCGGCGCTTGGCTTGCACCAAGAGAAGCCCCGGTGTCACAAGATGCCATAATGGCCCTGGCACTGCTGCACGGTGCCACAGTGCTTAGAAACCTCCACAGGATGCTATGTTTGGCATGAGCACAATTCACCCCTGGGCTCAGCTTGAATGGTACATGTACACAACAGTCTGGTAAACTGACTGCAAAGCTGATCAAACCATGGTAGGGGGGCAGAGTGGGCCTGTGGGCATCAGGAAATCACCCTGTGGTTTTTTTTGGTTTTTTTTTTTTTTTTTTTTTGGTTTTTTTTTTTAATTTTAAAGATAAAAGGAGGGAAACATTAACAGACATACAACATTTTACAACATATCACAAGCACAATACAGACAATACAGAGTTACAAACAAAGTGGTAGGGAATTAACAATGGTGGTTGTATTACATATTGATATCTTCAAAGTGGCTTCTCATGAAAACAGATATAGACATGCAATACTTCACCCTGTGGTTTTGACGGGCAACTTCAGGAAGTCACCATACAGGCACAGCCAGGTGAAGACAAGTTTTGAACACGGTTACTTAGGTGACCCAGTTAAAGTAGGGTGAGCTAACAGTATTTGCTTCTCATCAAAGCCTCTGCTCTTTAAAACAGGTGTGTGATAAGCTAAAAGTTTAAAGCCTTTAGCCAGGTGTGGTGGTACACACCTGTAATCCCAACACTCAGGAGGCTGAGGCAGGAGGATCACTACAGTGCAGTGCCAGCCTGGGCAACAAAGTGAGTTCAAGGCCACTGTGAACTGTGTAGCAAAGCCCTGTCTCAAAAAGACAAAAAGAAAGTTTAAAACTTCTAAATGTCAAAAGAGAGGAATTAACACCACAGTCAAGAGGCAGTGCCATCCAGTAACTTCCCTGTAATCGTCCCTCCACTTCCTGAAGGCACAAGGAGCACGTCCCCCCCGATTTGTGTTACACTTGTGTCCCATGGACCTTCATGGTGGAGACACGCACATGTCAGCGTGGGGTCTGCAGCAGACAGGTCTAGAAAGGGCCCAAAGAGGAGAGTGAAAACAGCATTCCTGTGAGGGTAAAGCAGGAGATGAACCTGACGCGGTTTTCAGCCTTATAGAAGGCTGGCTTCACACAGGGCACATGAGGTTCCTTTCTTTTCAATCCTGCTCACCAGTGAACCACTGCGCCCTCTCAAAGGCTCGATCAAGGACAGGCAGGAGAGCACACACAGCCCAGGTGCTAGGCTACAACATCATCTTGTATCTCTCAATACTGAGCCCAAGAAAAAACTCTGGCCCAGTTTACACCCTGCAGCAACACTACTGTGAAACTGTGAGCCTGGATTCATCCAGGGCGGCACACACACTACCAGCTTCAAAGTACTGAGAAAGCACAGACATCAAAGTGAGAAGACAGCACTGTGTATGTTGGCTTGGATCACGTTATGGTCAAAAACGTCAACTCTGCCCAAAATGATCTACAGGTACATACAGTCCCAAGCAAGCAAAATTCCAGCATTGAGAGCAGACACTGCTAAGCTGATTCCAAAACTCACACCAAGGCGTAAATGCCCTAGAGCAGAGAGGGCAAACCTTTCAGAGACAGTGCCAATCTGCAACCCAAAACCCACTTAAAGTGTGAACACTACAGTTACACCTGAATACTGAAGTTATATTTTAGGGGGGAAAAAAATTCATACATTAAGATATTTTGTCTTAAAAGAAAAACACAGTTACACACGTGCCATAGGTTCACCAACACTGACCTACAGTGAAAAAGGACAGTGTCCCCGGGGGGCTGGTGCTACCTGCTTCCGAGACAGCTTGGGAAATTACAGTAACTGGGCAGCACAGTGTCAGCACAGACAGAGGCAGCAGAGGGAGTGAAAGACAGTCTTCTCAGCAACTGAGAAACAACCAGACACATATAAACCAAAGGGTTGAATCCACATCTTGAACGGCACACCAAAATCAGCTCAGGATAGACCTACAGGTAATACCTAACTTCCAGAGTGAAAACGTCCAGGTGAGAACACAGGAGGACATCTCTCTGGCCTTAGGTCAGACAGAACTGTAGATATGACACCAGAAGCATGGTCCACGAAGAAGCAAATGAGCAAATCAGACTGCATTAAATTCAACCTGCTGGTTCTCCAAAGACACCGAGAGAAAAGCCACAACTCAGCACCTACCTACTAGAGATTTATGTCCAGAGTATACACAAAAAATCAACAAGAAACAGTGGGCAACAGACGTGAACACTTCCCCAAAGAGGACAGATGACCAAAAGCACAAAAAAAGACTCCCAGCATCGCTAGTTGCCAGGGAAACAAACTGAATCCATGCTGTAGCACTGTCACACACCTACTGTAACAACGAATGCGAGGAGACCAGGAGTGACCCGTGCTGTGGGAGAACCAAAGCTCTTGTGCACCACGGTAGGGACTCTCTTCTTTTTCCTTTTAACGGTGGCCAAGTTTCACATTTACTAAGATTGGGAAAAAATAGAAGGGGAGGGAGAAAACAGGCTGTGCAGAGCGATTGGGGCTAAGTGAAAAGGGAGGAAAGAATAAAAACAGAAACACACCCAACAGCAGAGTGGCCCTCGCGAAGAGGCTCGACAGCCTGCTGTGGAGACTCTGACAACCGCCCCGTAGTTTCCACTGCTAGGTGTTCATGCAGGAAAAAGCAATTTCACAGCCTCACAAAGATTGGTACCTGATATGCAAGAGTTTTCTGACAGCCAAAACCTGGAAACAACCCCCAAATATGCCAAGAGATGAAAGGGCAAACAACTTCTGAGTTATCTATATAACAGAAAGTACCCACATATAAAAGGAATGACCTACTGATACACCCAAGGATGAATCTCGAATAATTACATGAAGAAAGCAGCCAGGGCCTGGAGTAAGAGTATATACTGTATGATTCCATTTATATAAAATTCCAGAACATGCAAACGCGACAGAGGGTGGCTGGGTAGGCATAGGGCAGGAAGTAAACGGGGTGCATTTGAGTGATGACTGCAGTGATAGGTTTATAAATGTGTACGTATGTCACATCGGTTACACCTCAATTAAGCTTTTAACACACAGCATACATCCCTTACAAAGCAAGAAAAAGCCACTGTCCCAAAAATAATGGAAAGCATAGCTCTGATAAACATTAACAACTCCAGCTGCCATAACACACCAAAAACAAGCCATGGTCCTTGAGTTTTACTTCACAAATGACCCAGGAAGATGAGTGTGCTGATGGTAGTAGCAGGGGGCCACATCTGAGGGCTCCTTTCTAATAGAGCTCCTTCTCCTGCAGCCCAGGGGAGGACCTCCAAGTCTCAGAACCACGGTGTCCAAAATAGCACCAAACCAGTTCTTCTGATGGGAAAGGGACCTCCCAGCCCTCAAATGCCCCAGAAGGAAGTATGGACCCAGGAGCAAGTCACATGGACCCGCCCTGGGAGAGGCCCCAGTGTTCACAGGACCACTGCGAGACACTGTGTCCCCCGTGTGCCTCTCCCTCCAGAAAGCTGGCCTCGGCAGAACACTGGGTCTGACAGAGTGCACTCACCACGCAAAAGGCTGGCCTCTCCTAAAAGATTAGCGGGCTGCGCTCTGATACGGGGCCAGGGCCCGCATCCAGGCCTCTTGAACCTAGGACGTGGAGGAGTCGGGGCTAAAGCCCCACATCTCCCCAGCCCCACACTCTCCCAGGCTGTGGCTCTGGGCTTTCCTGCCTGCTGATGTGTGAGCTGCAGGGCAGCCTGCCCAACTCGGTGCCCCCTCCCCCATCATCTAGCCAGATTCAAAAATAACAAATCTGCTCACCTTGGAGCAAAGCTAAACACCAGCCAATGGAGAATTTTACCAAAATTATTTTTTTCACTAATGCTTTCCTTATTCATTAGTTTGTCTCTGACAGGAAGGCTTGCCCCTGTAGCCTGTGGGTAAGAGACAACCTACACACCAACACTCACAGCACTGTTGAAACAGCATGCAATATGCGTAAATTTGAAAACTTCACCACGTATTTCAAAGACCCTCTTTTCCTTTCTAAATGTGGAGGAACTGATGACCAAGTGAGGACGTGAGCATCTCAGGCACAGATCTGGAATAAAGTGCAACTCGAGAAGGACCCAGCCTTGTGCCGCAGGAAATGAGCAGCGCCTCCGAAGCGCAAGGCAGAAGCAGCTCCACGAGCCGCCGTGCTGGGTGAGCCCTGGTCAATCGCCATGCAGCCCTCAACTAGCCTGTGCACTGCTGCCTCATGCTGCACGCTTGTAAACTGCGAAGGAAACTGTCACGCCTCTCCCTTGCCACTAGGGGGACACGCCATCGGAGGTTCTTCTCACTCTCTTCCGTCACCGCAGGCTGCTTTTCTGATCACCCATCCTGGACCCTGGACTTGGCCTCTGGACATCTCTCCACTCTCTCTGGGGAACTTCTCTCCACGCCTCACCACCTAAGCTGCAGGCCTTGGCCTCCAACTGCCTGTTCATTAAGGCCAGCTGAAGGCTCCCTCCCGGCTCCCCATCTACGGCACTGTGAGTGCCAAAACCCCAAGACTTGCCCTAACCCCTTGTCCCACCTACCCTGCCCACACCCACTGTCCCCGTGACTGATCAGGCTCTGTCCCTGACAATCTCATCAGCGGATGGTCTCAGTGGCCAGGGGCCAGACTAGGGGCCGGACAAGAGGGAAGAGCGGAGTAGAGGCACCCCGCCCCGGCAGCAGCAGTGCTCAGGTGAAGGAAGGCGCACAGGGGGCACGGGCTGCACAGCGCAGCACAGTGAGCAGGCGCCCTGAGCGCTTCGGGGCGCTGAGGAAGGTCACAGGAGCAGTGTGGGCCTCCAGCCACGTGTGAGAGGACACCAACGTCCTCACTGGGAAACCACATACTGCACTCGGTGGGGGTCAGCCCAGGCACCCTGACACGTCTGCTCAACAGAGGGACCGCACCACTGGAAACGCACACCATGGTGCTCATGTGGAAGTACCTCTGTGCAGACACACAGCTCAAGTCCCGCAGTATTAAAATGCTTCTCTGGCCCTCAAGGACCTCGGATATTACCGTTTCCCTGGCCCAGCACTGCCCATCCCAGATTTTCATTCACCCACCTGAAGCTAACACTCTCCCTCCCCTCTGTGCGAGCCATAGCCCTCTTCACAGGAAGGTACTCCAATTAATAAAGGACTGAAGCTTCTTTCTATTCAGAGAAGAGTCAGGTATGTAAGCCCCCACCCCAACCCAACAGCCTGCAAACGAAACAGCTGAGCATGTGAGGGCAAAATGCCCAGAGGAAGAGAGGTTGAGTGGCTGGAGCCACACCAGGTGACACCATTACAACAGTATTCTGCACTATCGATGTGTCAGAACACCAAAATTTACAAGGGTATCCAAGGTGTTGTTCAAAACACAGCCCAAGCAGGGAACAGTGGCAACAGATCTGTTACCCCAGCACCCTGGGAGGCTCAGGCAGGCGGATGGCAAGTTCAAGCCCAGCCTGGACAATTCATTAGGACTTACTGAGGTCCTATCTCCTATTTTAAAATAAAAGGAGAGGGGAGCTGGGGATGTAGCTCTGTGTGAAGGTCCTGGGTTCAATCCCCAGTGCCGCAAAAAAAGACCAAACCAGGTCTAGGACCCGCCAAGTCCTCTATCCACACCGACTGAGCCACCACAGGCAAATACCAGCTCAAGGTCCACAGCCTCACCAAATCAGGCCCTACATTTTTTTTAAACATCTCTTTATTCCATACAGCAACTTTCAAAGTCTCAAAAAATTTTGGAACAGTAAGGGTTAAAAGTGGTCTATCCTGAAAAACACTCCAGACCCTGCATTTAATAACAGAGGTTAACACTTTTGCCTTTACACATCTGCGCACTGTTTACCTCTCTCTGAATCAGCACTAACATCATTTTGTGATTTCAAGGGAACAAGAGAAGCAGAAACAGTGTCATCAGGAAAGGGCTGCTGGGCAAGCAGGTCCTCCCACCGAACCGGTGGCTGCATCCCAGTCAGGGCATGCAGACCCACCCGTGACACTGTGGCTTGTGCCCCTCCACACTGCTGCCTTCAAGCCCAGCTTCTTTCCCTCCCATGGGTGACCACCTACCCCCAAGCATCTATCTGCCTCGCGTGTCCTGGGGTGGCTGCATGTACAGACACATTAGTAAACACCAAAAGGACAGGCCACACGCGTGGCCCTGCCCGCATGACCAGAGCACTGAGGCTCTGCGTGCGCTAGACACCTCCCTGTGCTATGGCTCAGATCTAGATGCCCCCAAGGCCGCGGGCTGTGGGGAAGTGACTGGGCTATGGGGGCATGACCCTCACCAGGGGATTAGTCTACTGATGAGCACACAGCCAAATGCAATACTGGCAGGAGCTGAGCCACTGGATTATAGATCTCTTCTCCCTTGACCTCCCTGCTTCCTGCCCGCCATGCCATGGGTAAGCCTCCTCTGCCATCCCCCACTGCCATGCTGCCCTGCCAATGATGGACTGAAACCCCTACAAACCCCGAGCCAAAATAAACCTCTCCTCCTTTTAGGTTGTAGGTGTTGGGTATTGTGTCTCAATGACAAAAGAGTAACTAAGGCATCCTGCTTTTCTGAAAGCTGCGGCTCCTAGGTAGTCCTCTGATCAGCGGCATGACAGATCTGTGCCAGAGGTAGAACAAAGTCTCTGTAACTCTCAGAGTCACATTCTCCTTCCAACCAGGCCTTGCTTGACCCACAGGACTCACCTGGGCATGAGCACGGCTGGCAGAGTACAACCTAGACACCAGATCCAGCCCGATTCTCCCTATGCCTCACCATGCCCCTTACTTTTTAACATTCAAATTTCTTGCCCAGTTTCACCTACACTTGCTGAAATGTCCCTGCCTCTATTTGCAAGGTTCTGTAACAAGTAACAACCTGCAGCCCATCTCAGAAGGGCTTTTCTTCCCATCCGTAGGGAGAATACTTCTGTTGGGAGCATCTTAGCCAACAGATACCACTTCTGTGACACCCTCAGCTTTCTTCAGCCAAGTCTGGCTTCCAATTTGCTCACACCTCCAAATGCTGAAGTGCACAGACCTCTTGCAGCCCCAAGTTCCTCTTTCTGGGAGCCTGGACCCACAGCCCTTGTGGGGAGACCACTCTAGGGTAGGTTCCCAAACTTTCATCCTCACCGGCACTTCTGGCTCAGAGAAACAGGCTGTGCTTGGAGGGAATGGGCCCAAGAAACCACCTCACCTTTCCCCGAGCTCGGAGGATAAGGCGTGCTTCGTTCATGCTCCTAAGTCCAAGATGCTAAGTCCTCTGCACCAACAGCCTTCAGCGTTAGTTTTAATATGTGCTCTTTATTCGCGGATTCTGAACTCATCTAACAGCGCTCTGGGTGTCCCCTCACCTTCCCTGACGAAAGGTCAGTTCCAAATCTGTCCCCAGTCCTAGCAACTGAACAGAGGCCTGGGCTGGCTGTATGGTTGTGCTGGGCTGTGTTGCTTTGTTTGTAGTACTGGGGGACTGAACGCGAGTACACTCTACCACTAAGCTATATCCCCAGCCCCCTTTTGTTTTTTTACTGTGCGACAGGGTCTTAAATTTTCAATCCCCCTGCCTCAGCCTCCCACGTGCAAGGATTACAGGCATACACCACCACGCACAATAAGGTAGGCATTTTTTTACTCCATTGTTTTCCCCTCTGCTCTGATTTTCTCATTAACTTTATCCCCTAATATTGTGAATATGTGTATTATTCGCCTTACATTCTTATTAGAGTGTGTGTGTGACTACAAATACAAATAAAATCTTTAAGAATGTGGCCAGGACACAGGACTGCACAGCATGAGCACCAGTGCCTGAGGAGCCACCTGTGCCACGGGCTCATGGCCAAGGTACCTGAATGGCTCTTGCAGCGCCCAGACGTGGAGCACACAAGCTGCTTCTGGACAGAGCCCCAGCCCTCTCAAAAGCAGTCAGCGAAGACAGAGACCTTGCTTTCGTTCAGTTCCCTGCCCTTGCCAGCTGCAGCTCCCTCTGGAGTCTTTCTGGAAACTGCTCTGGTGTCACTCAAGACTTCACATCCCTTGACATCTTTTGTTTGCAAATACACGGGTACACAGAAAAGCTACAGGCACAAGTCACAGTCTGGTGGTGTGTATGTGCCAGTGGCAGGGCTGGTCAGCGTTCCGCAGGCCGTCAACTCTACTTCTCCCAGGAGGGCAAATGTCAGGCTCTAATTTCCCACAGCTCAAACCACCCCATCTCTCAGCCTTTGTTACTCCCATTCAGCACTGTGTGCTCGCCGACAGGCCAAGCTACAGAGACCCCTCTCTCTCTCCCCTCCCACATGCCCAGTCTTGTACACTGGCCTTTATCCAGCAAGGGTGGAAAAGGGGCCTTGTCCAGAAGCATCAGCGGTGAGACAAAACCATCCCAGCAGCAGGATAAAGCTCCAGAGGCCAGACAAGAGTCCCACCAGGGGCTGAACTCCAAGTATTATGTTAGCTGTGAAAATGTTTTAAACCATGCTAAGCCCATGTACAACTTCAAGGAAGTAAGGTGGGCGGGCAAGTTCTCCAAACTCAGCTACCAGGTAATCCCACTTAGCATAACAGGCCCAGCAAGAACAGGACAATAAGGTCCAGCATTAGCTGGCCACCAGCATGCACTCCTGAAGCACCTGCTGTGTGCAAGCCCCCACACACACACACTGAGCACCTGCTGCATGCCACCCTGAACACTCACTGAGCACTAGCTCTGTGGAGGATCACATACAGAGCACCAGGTATGCTCCTTCCGTGTCCAGCTCTAGGCCAAGTTTATCAAACACTGTGCCACTGGCTAGAGTCCACCACTCAACACCTGCAACCCACACAGATGCGGCGCACACCTGAAGTGCCACTGCACCCCAACAGTGTGCTACTGGCCACTGGGCGTAACCGCAAAAGCACACCACCAGGGCACCCTGTTGACCTCATCTGAGGGGCCACACAGATACAAAGGCTGGGACTTGGTGGAAGCAGGATGGACAAAGGTGAGGCCAAGGATACACTAAGAGAAGCAGCTTAGGATGGGCAAGGGGACCCGAGAAGCGCAGGCTCCCTGCCACCAAGCAAGGCTGCAGCCTCCATTCAGAGCACGGCATCAGTGCACTCCATGAAGCAAAATGGGGATCCAGACATCAAGACAAGGGTGGGAGCACTAGGTGAGGCCCAAGGACAGTGGAGAAGAGGGAGGTGGGAGGACTGGCACTCACAAGGCACGCTCCTATGTTTTGAGGAACATGAGGTACTTGATAAAACCCAAAAGTCACTCATGACAGAAAAAAAAAAAACAATCCCCTGCAAACAAAAAACCTCAGGATATTCAGAATAGGAAGGAATGTCCTCACTTTGAAGAAAACATCTGTGGCAACTCTAATCTTCAATGTAAACCAGTAAAACATTTCCTCTGACATCAGAAGGCCACTGGTCAGCGCCACGCGGAGGCCAGCGAACCCAGCAAACCACGGGCAGGAGCAGCGGGAGGACAGAGTCTGAGAGCAGCACAACTGTCACGGGGTGCAAGAGTAGGATTCTCCATGTAAATGCACTTAAAGAAGCTGGTAAGAGTGTGAGACATGACATCAACACCAGGAGTCACCTGCGCATCAACAAAGAATTTTAGGGGCTGGGGATTTAGCTCAGCGGCAAAAGCACCTGCCTGGCAAGCGCAAGGTCGTGAGTTCGGTTCCCGGTACCTGAGAAAAACCAAAAAAAAAAAAAAAAAAAGAATTTTAAAAAGCCGTCTTTTAAAAAATACCATTTACAATAGCGGCAACAAACCTAAGCCCAGGATGAATCTAACAAAACACACAAGATTCTTTTGGAAAAAAAAATATATAAAACTTCCTTAAAAGAT
The DNA here is from genome assembly GCF_000276665.1 of Chinchilla lanigera. Classification (NCBI taxonomy): domain Eukaryota; kingdom Metazoa; phylum Chordata; class Mammalia; order Rodentia; family Chinchillidae; genus Chinchilla; species Chinchilla lanigera. The sequence goes on along the minus strand of NW_004955528.1, from coordinate 1,978,306 downwards.
ATTGTGGAAGATCTAAATTGAGTGATAAACCATATCCATGGATAGGGAGACACTGTATCAATGACAGCAAACCCTTTAGAGCTTTCAACGATAACAAACAGCCAGGAGTGGCTCATGGCCAGAGGTTCACCACCATTGCACTATATGGTGGACATCAATTCTCCTAAAATTGACCAACAGAACAATACAATGCCAACCAAAATAACTTTCAAGTACTCTCCTGGGCTTCAAAGAGTTTACTCTATAATTCCTGAGCAAGATCAAAATGCCAAGAGCTAGCCAGGCATGATGGTGCACACCAGTAATCGTAGTACTCACGAGGCTGAGGCAGGAGGAGCCAAAAGTTCAAAGCCAACCTGGGCTACATAGTGAGTTCAAGCCCAGCCTGCACTACAAAGACTTTGTCTCAAAAAAGAAGAAAAAAAGTGGAGGCCAGGTGTGGTGGCGCACATCTGTAAGCCCAGCACTTGGGAGGCTGAGGCAGGAGGATCATTGCGAGTTCGAGACCAGCCTGGGCTACAAAGTGAGCTCAAGGCCAGCCTGAACCGCACAGCGAGACCTTGTCTCAAAAAAAAGGAAGGAAAAAGAATAAATGTAGATCATCGTACATGGAAAAAAAAAATGCCAAGAGTTGCACAGACTTAAGAACAAAATGCCGCTGATTAAATGACAGACAACCCAAGGGCAAACAAGTGAGAGCCAGACACAGGCTTTCTATTACCCAGAGGCTCCAGTGCTGCAGAGAGGCGTCAGCAAGGGCGGGAAGAAAGCGGCACATAGATGACAGCGCCACGACCGCCAACACCCACAGGGAAAGATGCGCACAGGAAAGCCAGCTCACCACATACACAGGTCCAACGCTAAGAGGGAGAAGGCTTCAAGTGGAGGAAAAAATCATGCATTTTAGAGAAAAGTGCTGAAGACTATCCCTAAGACCTCGGAGTCAGGGTAGATGTCATAAAGACAACTGTAAAGGTGTTTAGCGTAAAGGACAGGAGTGACAGGCTGGGCTGCACTGAGATCAGAGCACCTACTCAGGAGAAGAGACACAAGGACACCAGGAGTGCTGGCCACACACACACCCATCAAGGAAGAGCAAGCCAGCTGACAGAACTCCTACAAACTAACAAGAAAGCAACAACCCAAGTGAAACCATTTCACAAAAGGTCACCCACAAATACAGCAACCCCAAGAATACAAAAACACCTCAGCTTTGTCAGCATTGAGGGAAAATCGAACTACTCCTAGTGTGAGGAACTGGGAAGTCTGGCAATACCAAGTGCCGCAAAGATGTCCAAAGAACTCTGCAGTGGACAGGTAAACTGCTGCCACCGCCTCACCCACCTGGGGCCAGAGCCAGACAGAGCCACTGTGAGAAGGAAGATGATGAGCTAAAATCCCTCTGTACTCACACACAAGATGTCAGAATACAAAATGCAACAGTATGCAATGCTGGCAAACCTTTTAGAGCTTTCCGTGATAACAAACAGCCTGCTGGGGCATGTGTGCCATAGGTTTGCCACCACTGCTACAGTGAAAGGCCAATACATCATGGCAAGGTGGACTCCATCCCAGGAGCGCACCGAGGTTTAACACTCAAATTAAATCACTGTAATTCACATTTGCTAAAAATTAAAGTAAAAATCTGCCAAAATCAAGCATCCATTCACGACAAGAATTCTCCACCATACTAGGAACACAGGCACCTTAACTCTCAGGTGATGGTGTCAGAGGTGGGGCCACCGGGAGGTGACTGGGTCAATGAGGGTGAGTGCAATCAGTGCCCTTACACAAGGAACCCTTTAGAGTTGCCCTGCCTCCTTCCATCTACCTAAGAGGATACAAAGCCAGCCCTCAGCAGACACCAAATCTGCCAGGGCCTTCATCTTGGATTACTAACATCTAGGACTGTGAAAAATAAATTTCTGTTACTTACAAGCATCAAGCCTCTGGCATTTGTCACAGCAGACCAGATGGAAACAATAGAAGGGAATTCCTCAATCTAATAATGGGCATCTATGAAAAACCCAGAGTTAGCATTGTACACTTAATGGGAAAGACTGAGTGCTTCCCTTGAAGGGCTATTTAGTGTTACAGTCGAGGGTCCAGCCAGCGCAATAGGACATGAACAAGAAATAAAAGGTGTGAGGAATGAAAAGCAGTAAGCCTCTGGCCAGGCAAGGCGGCACACATCTGTAATCCCACCAACTGGGAGGCTGAGGCAGGAAGACCAGGAGTTCAAGGCCAGCCTATGCTAGCTGAGTTCCAGGCCAGCCTGAACTACACAGCAAGACCCTGTCTCAAAAACAAAACAAAAAAACAGTTCTATCTGGTAAAGGACTGTATGGAGACTATATCCTAAAAACTAAATCAATAATAAAAAGAACTCCCCAGTTTTAAAAACAGAAGCCAAGGATTTGAAGAGACACTTCATAAAGGATTTGCAAATGACAAATAAGCACATGAAACAATGCTCGCCATTATTAGTCATTAGGGAAAAAACAGATTAAAACCACAATATGACAGCATTATACACTCATTAATGGCTAAAATTAAAAAGATTATACAGTACCAACTGGCGAAGAGGTGGAAAAGACCATCATAATATGTTGTGGGGATGCGAAGTGGCATGGCACCTTGGAAATAGCCTGGCAGTTTCTGAAAAGCTTAACTACTTGCTCACTTATGACACCCGGCAATCCTTGTCCCAGGCAGCTCTCCAGGAGAAATGGAAACGTATGCCCACCCAGAGATTTACAGGAATCTTCAAAACAGTGAAAGGCTGGGAACAACCCAAACATCCATCCACTGGCAGGCAGACAGACAAGCTGTGGGGTGAGCCACACTTCAACACCACTCCACAACAAAAGGAAATCAACTGCTGCTACTCACAACAACTAGAAAAACTCAAGCATCCCGCTCAGTGAAAGAGCTCAGCATCCCCCTCACGAAGTCCTAGGAGGGGCCAGGGCATGGGGGAGGGGCTCCATGCTGCCAGGAGCGTGACTGTGCAGACTACCAGGGCTTGAGGGAATGTTTTTGTTTTCTCTCTTTTTATAAGAGCGAACCAGGGCTTTTGCATTGAACTGTGTCCCTAGCCCTTTTTTTTCTTTTCTCTTTTTTTGGGACAAGATTTCAAAGTCACTAAACTGCACAGGCTGAGCCTGAACTTGCAATCCTCCTGCCTCAGCCTCCTAGAAGGCTGAGTGTACAGACATGTACCAGCATGCCCGGTTTGAGGGTGATTTTTGAGGCTATGTGATGATTTCCTATCTTCATTCTGGTGGTGGTGACATGGTTATGCTTATTACAGTGAACGGAGCCACATGTTAAAAATGATAAGTTTGTTGTGTATAAATTATGCCTCAATAAACAGAATCTTATTTAAAATAAGAGGCCACTACACACCCAGGAGAAATGCTAAAGTTAGAAAGACCAACCACATCAAGTATTGCAAAGGATTTGATTCAACGGGACTACCACGCACTGCCAAAATAAAAGTGAATCTGCACAATCACTTCGGAAGGCAATTTGGTAAATGGTGATGAGATGATCAGATATTTTCCACATGACTCAATCCACTCCCATGTTCACCAAGGAGAAAGAATGCCCACACATGTCCACACAAGGACCAGAACACAAATGCTCACAGAAGCTTTGCTGGTAACAGCCAAAAGCTAGAAACAACCCAATGCCCATTTAAATGCAGAATGGACAGTGCAGGTCCAACCACAAGCAGCTGTTCAGCATAAGCAACACCAAACCACTGACACATAACACATGACAATTCGGCTGCATCTCCAAACCACACCCTGAGTGTAGAAACCCCGCTAAAACAAAACACATAGTGCGGGGTCCCATGTATATGAAACTTCAGAAAGCCAAGAGGTGCACCAACAGTGACAGTTTACATCTGAGTGTGTACACACAGCAGTCTGGCTCCAGCTGAACACAATTTTCTGTCTTGACTGTGCCAGTCATCACACAGGGGTATAAGTTTCTCAAATCAACTCTACACTCAAAATGGAGATATACTGGTATATGCAAATTACATCCTCAAATTTACATATGCAAACCTGCATTTAAATGAAAGTCCTCCAAACCCCCAACTACGATGCACTTGGCTCACACATGATTCCAAGAGTTGTGTCATCAGCTGCCAAGTCCACAGCCAGCTGGTCAGGAAGACACAAAGAAGGGGCCCACCACCACCTGGGCTTCAAAGACTCCACCCCACCCGACACTCCTCCAGCTCCAACCCAGTATTCCTAGCTAAGCTGAGATGTGCTTCTTATATGCTTTTTACCTTGTCAGACAAAAGTACAATGTATTTTTAAACTATTTCCTCCCAAAATCATATTTTAAGTTTTAGTGCTTCCATTATGCAGAAGGACGCCACCACTACTCAAAGTAATTTCTTCTCTGAATGTACTAGATACAAGATGGAATTTCTCAATTAAAATACATTGCCATCGACAATGATCCCAAGGAATGTGGGGCGGGGGGGAAGCAACATATATCATGTACAGGTACAAACTCCCTATGATGAATGTTATCATTATGTATATCTAAAATGTACCAACAAAATAAAAAGTTTAAAACTAAATAAAAAAGAAATTTAAAAAACCCAATGATCTCCAGGTTGTATTGTTTTAAAAAAAAAAAGATGTCAAGTGCTCACATAAGCAGCAAATATACCAAAACTGGAACCAAGATTAGCATGGCCCCTGCACAAAGATGACACACAAATTCATGAAGTGTTCCATATTTTTGTGTAAAGAGAACAATCAACAATGATAATGTACCATGTAAGACCTTTGCAACTCGTAAATTTTCTTTTTGTCTAAAAATAAATAACAAAACCCTAAAATTGGTATGTCTGATGTTTAAAAAAAAAAAAGCAAAAAAGTACATGTGCATCAGAAACACTAAAAGGATGGCCTTACAAAGTAATAAAAATAAAAATGAAAAACTTTCTAGGAAAGGAGGAAAGAAAAGGGAAAGGGTTTCTCAAAAACTTGTGAGCCACGTGCTTTACACATTCAAAATATAAATTAAAGGGCTGGGGATTTAGCTCAGCGGCAAAAGCGCCTGCCTGGCAAGCGCAAGGTCGTGAGTTCGGTTCCCGGTACCGGAGAAAAACCAGAAAAAAAAAAGAATAAAAAAAAAATATAAATTAAAATAAAACACAAAAACAAAAATGGAAAACTAAAATGAATAAAGTTAAATTGTGCGTCATGTTGGTAACATAACTGCGGACGGGGCACTTTGCTGGCACTCAGTACACCCTCGTGGGGTAAGTTCCAGAGATGAGTGCAAAGACACACTTCACTCTCATTTTACTGCTAGAACTCTGAACTTAAAGTATACACCAAACAAGTAAACAATGGTAAGCCAAACACATAAGTGTGTTGGTGTTACTAGAATCTGTGACTCTGTGAAAGGGTTCTCAGTGCAATTCCAAAAACCCCATGGGGGGTGCTTACCTCCTTAGAAAGCTAAACAGGAAGTACTGAGGCCCATCAGCATGGGCCTGGCCCCTTCACTGCACCCAGACGTGCAGAGCCCACGGGAACCCGTCCACAGACGGGCAAGAAGAGGCACCTGAGGATTCCATGATACTGCAAGCCCTGGCAGACTAAAGGCTGCAAGAGAGAAACCTCCAAGTGTCGAGGGAAAGGCTGAGGTGCTGCAGGTCAGGAGACCACCTGACCTCCCACAAAGCCACATTGATACACCACAGGCCCAGACCTGCACGCCCTGGGCACACTCTCACCGCAGCGTGCCACCCAGAACACACCTCCTGACCTGGACATGTCTCATGGTCTCCTGGAGCAGAGGACAGCCAGACTCACACCAACATGCCTGTTTTCAGCTAAGCTCCAGGACAAGCACCTTCCCTGACCAAAGAACTCCTGCCAGTAAGGCACGATGCTCCACATACAAAGGAATGCGTGCCAGCAACGCCCACAGCCACATGGAGCCCAGCACAGAATCCCAAAGGGTGGGCAGTTCAGACACTACGAAGACTGCATCAGATGTCCTGGGTCAACAAGTCTACCAGTGACAGGAACAGAGATTTGCACACATTTCTTTCCCACATGTGTTTGTGTTTATCTAGAATGGGCATACATAAGACACTTCAAAAGAAAACAACTATTTAAAAAGCAGGCATTATTGAGCTGGGTGTGATGGTGCATGCCTGTAATCCCAGCACTTGGGAGGCTGAGGCAGAAAGACACCTGTAAGTTTGAGGCCAGCCTCAACTGTATAGTGAAACCCCCATCTCATTAAAAAAAAAAAAAAAAAAAAAAGCAGGTATTATTTGCACTATTGTAAGAATGGACTTTGTAAGCAATCACATAATACCTGCCACTTCTGGAAGGAGTGGGGGGGCAGAGGGGAACTCAGACCCAAAGCATACCCTACACAGGGAGCCTGAAGGACACCTGATACAGTCAGTTCTGCTTGAACAAAGCGAAGATGGACCTGTCTCCCTCCTGCCTACTGCTCACCTGCGTCCCCAGGGGAGCAGCAGGAACTCTTCTTTACAGAAGCAACCAAAAGTCTTCCTTCACCTCATGCAAAGACTTCCCAATACACTCCCATTTAAAAATAAAAGGAGTAAAAAAAATAAAATTAAAATAAAAGGAGTGAGTTATACAGCCAGCATCAGCCCAACAGGCAATGAATGAACAGTGCAGATGAGCCCCAGAAGGCAGCCCCAACCTCTGGCCAGCTACACGCTGGTTTTAAAGATGGCAGACCTCTGAAAGTCTAGACAAGAACACAAAATATGACACTAAGTGCGACTGCCTCTCCTCCTGCAGTACCAAGACAGGACGAGAAAAGGGTACCAAGAGCCTTTTACACAACTGTACTGAAATGTAGCTACAGAAGATAAAATTCTCCTATTTTAAGCACGCACTCTGATGGCTTAGGCAAACATGTACAGCTGTGTGGCCACTACCACCGCTGAGATGTAAACCCACTTAAAGAGTCCCCTGAAGCCAAACTGCAGCCGCGCTGATCTAGGCGACCACTACTGTGATGGCTCAGCTTGCTCTAGAAACTCACACAAAACCACTCTGTGATGGGGTTTTGTGCCCAGCTTCTCTCACTTGATGGGTTATTTTTTAGACCATCTGCGTCTCACATGTGAGAGTATCCACTGCTCTGTGCTCCTGAGCCGTACTCTTAATACATGGGCATCTCACGTTATGTTTAACCACTCACTACATGCTGGACCTTCAGGTACTTCCAACTTGGGGTTATTATAAAAGAAGGTGCTATGAACATTCCCAGACAAGTCTCACAAGGACTTAAGTTTTCAGTTCTCTTGGAAGTGGGAAGGCTGGGCGTGTGAATAAACATTTAACTCTTTATGTTTATTCTCCAAACTGGTTGACCTCTTCAGCAATATCAAGGGTCCCAGGACCCCCACTGACACACAAGATGGTAGTGGGTGGTTTGATTCTAGCCACTCAGAGTGGGTGGCAGTGCCCCACCAGGGCTTTCACTGGCACTACTCTGCAGGCTGATGATCTGAGCATCTCTTCATATGCTTACTGGCCACTGCTGTATCTTCTGTCACATCTATCCAAGGCGGTGGCCAATTTTAAACAGAGCTGCTCACCATCATCGCATAAAGCTGTAAGACTGGATATAAGTCCTGTATCAGTCAGGGTTTTACTGGAGAAACAGATATAACACAGGATATACAAATTATAAGAAATTACAAGATTGGCTTACAACGGTCAGCCAGAGAGTTGTATGGGGAAGTGTGCAGAGGGTGTCTGCACACTGAAGACCGAAGGAATCAATTCAGGGTCTGGAGTTCTCTGCAGCGCTCCATGCAAGTCCATACCAGGAGGCCGATGAGTCTGCAGCGGGAAGCTGAAGGATCCAAGGTGGAAGCCGAAGAGTCTGCACTAGAAGCCAGGAGACAAGTCCAAGCTGCAGGTGAAGACTGGAGCTCCTCCAAAAGGAATGGAAGTACCTCTGTCCTTCTTCATTTCCCTTTTATATTATCTAGGTGATGATCCACCCTAGGGTGGCTCCTCTACACCCTAGGGTGGCTCCTCTACACTGTAGGGTGTAGAATTGCTGAGCCAAATGCTGAACCAAGTTTAGTTATGCTTCTAAACTTCTCAAGTTGACATAATCAATCAACCACTACAAGTCCTTTGTTAGATACAAATATTTTCTCCAATGTCTGTTTCGCCTCTTCATTTTCTTAAAAATGTTGGTCAACTCTCAAAATTTTTCTTTTAATTTTGAAGTCTAATTTAGCAATTTTTATTCCTCTATGGCTCATACCATTCCTGCCCAAGCAGACCTGCCCCAGCCCACTGTCATAAAGACGCCAGAGGGTTTTCACTAGTCTGCTTCTCTACAAGAACTCTTTCTTAGTAGTGTGGTAACCATTTTGCTGCAAGTGGAACACATGTACTAAAGGGGCTCTGGGGCCCCAGGGGGCAACTGCACAACTGCCTGGGCTCTCGGAGCCCACGCCACCAGCCTGTGCAGCAGCCTCCAAGGACAGCCTTGTGGAAATGTCCTGCACTTCTGGGAATGCCTCTAGGAGTGCCACCCAAGGTCTGCCTGGCTGGCGCCCAGAGAGAGGACACCCATTCCCCCTGCCAGAAGGCCCACTGAGCTTGCTTCACCTCCCCCTCTGGACAGGAGCCCGCACACGCAGAGACACTGCAGTGACCAGGTGTCTGCGCAAGCAGAACTAAGTCAGCTGTGAGCCCAGCAGGATGGTGTCTTTGAGCGCTCTGAGCCTACAGCAGCACTCAAGGAGCCCAACACAGTGGCAGGTGACTGCGATGGGAGGGGCACCTGTTCAGATGCCACAACAAGCAGCCCCCCTCCTCTGCAAACGCAGCACTTGCACCACACACTCCAAGTGCTTCAGTGTGCTTTAGTACAAACCAGGCTTTGCCATAAGAAGTCACGCAGCTTCCACAGAGCGTCACAAAATATACACATAAAGGTTCAATCATAGCAACAAAGGCAAATCACAGAAAGCAGAGACTATTCTATAAGCTCCTGGAGTTCCTGCTGGGACACACAGACAGAAGTGCCGCCTCAGACACACCTTAGAGTCCTGCAGACCTAGGCCCACTTCCTCTCACCAAGTCCCACTGCCCGTCTGGGCTCGCTGCACCTGAGACCCCTCTCCTTCCACAGCACGGACTCACTGTAAGGACACTAGAAACTACCCTCGCCAGGGATATAGCTCAGCGGCACAAACACCTTCCTGGCAAGCCTGAGGTCATGAGTTCGATTCCCAGTACCAAAAAAAAAAAAAAAAAAAAAAAACTGGTACCGGAGAAAAACCAAAACCAAAAAAAAAAAAAAAGGGGGAAACTACCCTCAAGATGGCCAGAGAGCTGGTACATGGGCCTTACCAAACTGGCCTGAACCCCCAAGGCCCCCAAGCAGCTGGGGTCCCTGGTCCCCCAAGAGCACAGTTCAAAGTGGACAACAGGCAGTGCCCAACAGCACGGGAACTGGACTTCGCTTCCTCTGGTTCTGGTGGTGTCAGCGCATCCTCAATGGACTCCCCAGCTGTGGCCCCAGCTTCTCCCAGTGAGCCCTCATCCCCTCTCCTGAAACCTGCACATCCACCTCACTTCCCAGGTTCCCCAGTTGGAAGCTACCCCTGAGCCCTGGTCTCACAACTCTGTCTCGCTGCTGGGTACCACCCCTCACTCCCACCTCCCCTCACCCACCCTGCCTGCCCATCCAACTCTATTATGGCTGACAGTGCTCACATCTGCCTTCCGCGTCCATTGCAGTGCAGCTTAGGGCTGCCGATGCCCTGCGTGAGAAACAAATCCAGAGCACCTGCCCTCCAAGCAGAGTGAGCATCAGCACAGATGCCAGCCCTGGTAGGCACCAAGCACCCAGGGCCTACTTTGCCCTTGCCAGTGACCTGCAGTTTCCCACCTTGTCTCCATGTGGCATTAGAACCAACATCTAGAATCCCAGCCAGGTGCTCGCCTTCATCTCATTTTCCTTTGGCTCCCCGCTGCCTACAATCCAGATGCCACCGCACCACTTTTGGGCCTACACCTGGCACCAGCCACAAGCCTAAGCCTCCTGAACATCGCCCGCTCTCACACCTGCTCCCTCGGCACCCCGACCGTGCCCTCCCCATGCCTTTGCTTCTCTGCCTGCCAAATCTTACCCACAGTTCGGCCACCAGTCAAGCACCTCAACCTGCCAGCCCCTCAACCACAACAAACAGCTCACAGTCACTTCAAAGGCCACACTAGTGGTGCCGGCAACCACCTCATCTCCTAAGCAGAGCAGCTCCTGCCCATTCACCCAGCATTCACCAGATGTGGACTGTCCGTTCGCTTCAGCAACACCTGTCACTGAGAAGACCCGACGTGTGCTTCCCATGCCTCACCTGGGGACAGGCTGTGCACTGCAAGGCACACCCAGCAGCTTTGAAAGGAGAGCTCACACTTAACTCGGGCGGTGGCACAGGGCAGCAGTCTGGGCAAACCTGCAAAGGGAGCTGCTCCCCCACCGCCCAAGGACCTGTCCCTGGTCCTTTTCCTCCTCCAGGGTCAGTGCACGGTCTCCCCCTCCTCATCCCCTCCCCCTCCCCCTCCCTGCGCACCACACAAAGTCCAGACCTGGACAGCTGTGTCTCCCGCTATCCCGCCTCCCGCCTCACCTGTCAGAGCATCGCAGACTCCCCTACCTGGTCCTGCCCTCCATCTATCTGGGGGCAGCCCTCTGGCGACTGCCTGTGCTGCTACTCTGAGGTTCTAAAGAGGCAGCCTTCTAAGCCTTTAAGAACAGCTGAGGGAGAGACCCCACAGGCCAGGAAGGCCCAAAGGGGAGAACCAGGGAAGGACCTACACAGGGAAAGCCGGGATTGGGAGAGGGGCCAACCAAAAGGACAGCGGAACTGCTTGAGGAGGGCCCGGGATGAGGAGTCAGTGGGAGAGCGCTGAGAAGATCAAGGGGAACAGTGGGGTGGGGGTAGAACCCAGGGCAAGGACCCCGTGGGAAGAACTGGGGGGGGGGGCAGGGGGAGGGCCTGGGGAGGGAGACTCAAGGGGAGCATCACGGGCAGACCAGGGAGAGAGGCCCCAGAGAGAAGGCCCGAGGGGCAGGATCCAGCGGGAGAGGACCAAGGAGGACTCAACAGCGGACGATGGGGGCTGAGAACCCAGAGAGAGGACTGAGGAGAAGGACTGAGGAGAAGGACCCAGCAGGGGTGCGGGGGGCAGCCAGGGAACAGGACCCAGCAAAGGAGACCCAATGTGAGGACCCAAGGGGAAGACCGAGGCCAAGAGAACCCAGTCCGGAAGGACCCAGATGGGGCTCCTGCCTCTGCAGCTGAGAGGGCTGAGAAGAAAGCATCCAACAGCGGAGTGTACAAACAGCTGTCCAAGAACAAGAAAACGCTCTCAGGAGGGTGAAAGGCATTTCAGAGAAGAAAATCACAGAAACATCACCAAAACTGGACCAAACCTCGGGTGACCCAAGTGTTTAAGCAGAAGAAACACGGGTCCCAGCACACAAGGATACGTCCCTCAGCCACTCGGGAAGAGACAGGCCCTCCTCAGACCCCTCCAAGAGGGCACTGGAGGACAATGCGGAAGGAATCCACCACCAGCACAGCAGCTGCAGCCAGCAGAGGGCCTCTTCAGGCAGAAGGGGTGCAGTGAGGACAGAGTCATCCACAGGACAACAGACAGCCCACTCCAGGCGGGCATGGGACAGCAAGTCCACCTTGCCCAGAACAGTCCCTCCTAGCACCCTATGTGGCTTAGTTAGTAAGTGTTCACTTTTCATACTCAAAAATGCTGTTAGACAGCAAACCATCCGCTTTGCCAGCCTGATAACCGATGTGGGATCCTTCTGTAGACTACCTGTGTGCCAGCCTGTCCTCTCTCCAGGGCAAGTCTGCTGCGAAACCTCTAGTCCTGCCTGGCCTGGCCTGGCCTGGCACATGGGTTTCTCAAGGTGTCCTTGCACAGCACCCAGCTCACGAAGCATGCGGGATGGAGGCAAGGCTCATGGAAGCCAAGGGCCCCACCTGCTCCTAAAGTTACAGACCAGCCATCCTGACAAGCCATACCTGCTGCTCAACCAACCTAGATGCACCTGGCAGACCACCTGCAGCCACGACGGCTGTCTGGCTACCCTGGCCTGGGATAGCACTTTCTTACACTGCACCAGTAAGTGGGGCTGGGTCACATCACTGTCACCTTCTCTGGCCAGTCTCCCTCTCAAAGGACTCAGTGACCTACACAGCCGCAGGGACAGTCCCTTAGTTCCCAGAACCCTTCCTACAGAGCCTGGCCACCCAGAAACCACATGTCAGGGTGGAACCTCCACCTCCCTCCCGCTAGCACACAGCTCTCCAGTAGCTACTCCTGGCCCACAGCCCTACACTTTCCTAGCCCTGTGGCTACTGCTGACTCAGCCGAGCACTGAAGCAGCATTACAGGCAGAGAGGATATGGTAAGAACAGAGTGATCCCATCCACAAGATGCCTGCACAGCACACCCAGGTTGAGGAGGGCCTGGCATCCCTGGACCACCCACCAGCATCCCAGACTCTACGCGGCCAATGTGGCTGAGGCAACAGAAAGGCCCTGGCCACCCACCTCGCCCACATCCTCCTCCTTGCACTGTGGCCACACCACACCCTCTCCCGCTTGTCCTTCCTGAGGGCTCCCCTCCCTGCTCCTGCACTATCAATTCCTCTCTCCATCCTCTCAGCTTGAGAAGCAGGCTCCGAACCACAGACAGCACAGGTGACCGCACAACCACACAAGGCTCAAGCAGAGGAGAGGAAGGCAAGCATGTTCTCCCGCCGGGGGTGGGGAGAGGTGTACACAGTACCAAGTGACTACACTGGGGAGCCAGACCAGCCGGCAAATGCCTGCCATTTAAAGTGGAGGCATCACAAGTTCAAGCCAGCCTGGACTACAATAGCAACAGTAGGCCTTCAAGTAAAAAACACCTTAGACATGGCAGATTACATGGACTGTATCAATAAAATTAATTTCACCCACTTCTTTGTGTGCTTTTCACATGCTACTAAAAACTATAAATTATGCATGTGGCCCGCATTCTATTTCTACTGGGGAATATTCCTAGAAAACCTCCTTGCCTTAAAAACAAACTCAAAGAAACGAAACTAGCCTTTAACCCCATTCCCACCTCCAGTGGCCCCAGGCACACCCTCATTTTCCACTCAGAACTGGCCTGTTCTATCCACCTTCACCTCCACCTGAGGCCGAGGGGCAGCCCTACATCCTCCCACACGATCCTGCAAGGAGGGTGCCCAGCACCTCCACACATTTCCTGGCACCAGGACCCTGCTGTGTGCCCATCTGTGGGTACCCCGTCCTATGCCCCACCTCTAGAAACAGAATGTGCCGGAAACGGCCTCTGACCACCTTTCCTGTGTCCTCCCCAATACCAGACGAGCGTGTGTCCCCATGCCTACGACATCACCGGTCTTTGAAGGACACCCATCCCACCCAGCACTGACCTGCTGGATTTGGAAGCCCCAAGCTGCACATCTACAGTTAAATTCTTGAGTTTCACAGACAAATAAATAAACTGCCTGTTCTCAGGAAGTCTCCTGTACTGCTGGACAGCGACAATCGCAAGTCCGTGGGCCACATTTGGCAATATCTAAGACTGTCAGGCTTCCACACCACACTAGCCACACCCACCACATTCCCACTCACAAGGAGCAGGAGGCCCTGCAAGGTGGCTAGGGTGTGTCTCAGAAGCACATGCTCACAAGGGAAGAAATCGCGGTGTCTTCACGAGAGACCACAGGCCATGAAGATGAAGGCCAGCAAGCCGCAACAGCACAGAAGAACCTTGGCAAAAGATCAGTGGCAAAGATCCCAAGGGACACTCAGGACAGTACCTGTCCCTCAGCGCAAGCTGAGATGAAGCCTGCAAGCCTCGCGATGCATGGGAAGAGCACAGACACTCACACGTAAGAACAGGGCAAAGGGCAGCTGCACAGACAGGCAGCGGCTGCAGCACATGGTGAGTCACCCAGATGCTGGCTCAGTCCGAGCTCTTACAGGGGTGCTGTGCAGGGGCTTATTAAAGGGTGAAAAGTGCCACGTAAATGAAAGCAGGCCATACAGAGCCCAGGGACTATGACTCAGGTCTAGCCATCTGAGATCCAAAAGTACACCCTCTGTCCCTTCCACGGCTTCCCATCCCAATTAATGGCATCAGTAATGCCAGCCCATCTACCCACTGACAGGCCACACTGCCTCCAGGAGACTACCTGACTCACACCCAAGACATCCCAGCTATGCCACGCCCCACAACAGAGGCTAGGGTGCAAGAGCGTGTGGGCGCCCTGCTCAGCCCAGAAGCCTACAGAAGTGGCAATGAGCCAAAAGAAACCCAATGGTGTGGGGCCCAGGGGGCAACCCCACACATCAGAACCAGGGTCCCCAGCGACTCTGTGGAGCTGGGCTCCCCACCACAGACCCAGAGGCAGCAGCAGGAAGGCGCACTGAATTCTGCAGAGGCTGAACAGGACACGTGTGATGAGGACCGGTCCAGAGGACAGGGTGCTGACCCAGCAGGCAGGAGAGAAGGAGCCAGGGAAGGGCCAACGTGGAGCTCTTCAGCATGAGGCTGCTCAGGAACTTATTCCAGCCACAGCAAAAACCCCGTGGTCATCCAGTGGGGCAGACACAGTAGAGAAGCAGCAGCAGCCAAGGAACACCTTGAGGCAGGACAAGCACCGAAGGTGTGGCTCAACAGTGGAGGGACGGGGACTCCCGGCGGCCCTAAGTAACGGGGACTGTGTTGTTCTACGCCTAGAACCACTCCTGGCACCAGCGAAGGGTGCTGTTTCATCACCCAGTACCGATCACATCAGGGGCCAATTCAAAGCAGCTTAAAAGTGCACACAGCGACAAGAACAAAGGAAACACTCTGCTATCAGCCACCAAAACTAAATGGTTCTTAAACACTACAACAACAGCTCCAAGTCTCCTCAAGAAAAATAATCTATAACAGATCAAGCTAAATGCCCTATCTTCACCCATATCCTCCCTAAAAGAGCCAGTTCCAAGAAGCCACCACATCCTCTGGACAGCTGCACACTTCAAAAAGCACACAGGGCAAGATGCAGACCTCTGATACATGCCCAGCCTCCACCACAACTTGGTGTGTGACCCTCAGCACCCACACAAGTGGAGTCACCAGTCCACACCACCCCCACAGTGCACTTCTACCTTCCAAGAAAGGAGCTCATGTATGCCCCGTACTTCTCACGTCCCACGCACAATTCCGGCTGCTCCAAGCCCACATGTGCCATGCCCATTGTTCCACACCCACACACAACTCCGCCACTGCACATCCAAGCATGATCCTATCACCACACATCAACAAATGACACCCAGCACTCCGAGTCCACACCAGATCCAGCGTTCACAAGGATCTCCCACCACTCCACATCTGACTCCCACCGCCCTGTGCCATTCCATGTCCACACAGGACACTCAACACTCCACATCCACACACAACCTCCACCAGTCTATGTCCCCATTACAACTCCACCACTCCACATCCCTGCCAGGAGCACCCCGCCCTCTACACCCACATGCTCACCACTCTGTCCCCATGATGACCTCCACTGTTCTGCACCCACACTGGACCCCCACCGCACAGCCAGCATGCAGCACCCTGCTCCTTTACATCCACATTGATGTCCACACGATCCCTACCATTCCACATCCACTCACAACCCCCACACTCCACATCCATGCATGCAATGGCCGACAACTCTATACCCACGAGACCCCCAGCACTCCACACCCCACACTGACCCCCAGCACTCCACATGCACACACGTGCTGCGTGTCCACACGACTCCTACCACTCCATGTCACACAACATCCATGGCTCTTTGTGCACACACAGCCTACGTGAGCTCAATGCACCTAAGCCATTCGTCCAGGACAGGAGCTGTCACTTGCCTCTTTTCTCACAGTTATATACTGGGAGGGGTTTTCCCGGGCTCATGGGAGAGAGGCAGGTGGCAGCTCCACCCATACCAGCCAGATCTGGGATGAAGGTTCCCAGAGCCAAGCAGCCTCTTTGCATGGGGCTGAGGCGACACTGTCCCCCGGCCTGGCCTCAGAGACACCGTGGAGCACCCCTAGGATGGAAGAGTCCCACTGTCAGTTCAGAAGCTGCCCTCACATAGCACCCAGCAGTACTTCACAAACTTCTTAACCACAGAGCCCTTTCTTTGTCAGAAGACCCCAGAGCACAATAAAGCATGACCCATCCAGGAGCCAGCTAGGACCCCGCCAGGCTACCGTGCAGGAAGCAGAGGGTGGGGCCACACCAGGAAGTACACAGGTGATGGGCTCTCACCCAGGGCTCTCCCAAATGCTCTCTGTGACCACCAGTATTTTCTCATGTCACCCCACAGCAGTCATGGCAAACCTTTCAGACCTTCCAATGAGACAAACAGCCCGCTGTGACACACAAGCCATAGAGTCCCACCACTGCCCTGGAGCTTCGAGTTCCTCCACTGCTAAATACACCACTAAGTGGCGTCAAAATAACTCTCCAATTAGTCAGAAGCCACACAGAAATACTGGGTGTCACAAACTGAATACAACTGATAAAATGCATATTTGGGGAAATTTCACTAGAGAAGGGAGGGGCTCGATCACACAGATTAACAGCACTGATTAGCTTTCTAATATTTTGCACTTTTGAAATGTTTTGTTTCTTGTCTTTTATTTTTTGGGGGTTTTTTGTCTTTTTGAGACAGGGTCTCGCTATGCAGTTCAGGCTGGCCTTGAGCTCACTTTGTAGCACAGGCTGGCCTCGAACTTGTGACAATCCTCCTGCCTCAGCCTCCCAAGTGCTGGGATTACAGGCATGCACTACCACACCTGGCTAAAATATTTGTTTTTACATGATTATGCTTAAAACTTTGTACTGAAAAAAAACTGTACTAACCAGAAAAAAAGAAAGAAATCCTACGACAGGAACACAGCTCCGCTCCTTATCCAGCTCCCGAGCACAGTCTCACCAGCAGGCCCTGCCTCACTTCCATCAAGAGCCCAGGCACAAGCTGAATCCCAAGGTGGCACTCAATAAACATGTGCTGACTGACTGGCCAACCCTACCAGCCACATGCCAGGGTATGCAGCTGCCCGCTCTTCGCAGTTGCATGTGACCACTCACTAAGTTTTCTCAGCTACATCTTGGCTGAAACTAGAAAAACCAACCTCCCGGGTGGGGGCCTTTAGACCAAAAGGAGCTTTTTTTTGAGAGGGGGTGTGAAACCCAGGGACACTCTACTACTGAGCTACATTCCCAGCTCTTTTTTAAAATTTTGAAATGGATTTCTCACTAAGTTACTCAGACTAGTCTCAAATTTGCAATCCTCCTGCCTCAGCCTCCCAAGCAGCCGTGATTACAGCCACGTACTCAAGAGGAGCTTCTTGACTACCCACTGTCCTTCTAGCCGGTGGGAACACAAGAACTTACCGCACCAGGCCGCAGTCAGGCAGACAAGGTGGCCCCGGGAGATGGCTGAGGAGAGAACTCAAGCACTAGGGACGTCCCAGAGCAGAGCCCACAGGAACCGTCAGGAGAATCCAGAGGCTTAGACTACACGCACACAGCCTGCTGGCCCAAGCATGGCCAATGGCCAGCTGGAGGTGTGCACACACGCCTGCCTGCTCTCGAGACCCCTCTACGGACACGGTGAGCCCTTGCCATACAGGCTCAAGGCACCCACTCTGAGCCTGCCTCTGTGGTGCCTGCTCCCTGCACAGGTGTGTGAAGCTCGTCTACTCCAAAATGAGCCACATCTAGGCCTCAAGAGCTGCACACAGGGTATGGACGGTCCTCTGACATTCCAGACCTTTGCAGAGTGGCCTCAGGGTCCCCAAAAATCCATTCACCTGTGTACTCAGCACATTCACAGAGAAAGACTCCCACAACTGGAGTTTCTAGCTCAGAGACAGCCTACAGACTGAGTCTGCACACATCAGCATGTGGCAGGCAAGCAGGGTCCAGAGATACACCGGCAACAGGGTCTAAGACCACCAGTTAAGCCCGGCATTAAAGGCAGTAACATTCGCTCTAAGTTTTCACGAATAGAAAGGCAGAGAGGCCAGGAGAGACCATACAGTGGACACAACTGTCACCATACCACACTAGGTTCTGATGCAACACAGTGCCAGGTTCTCCCTCCCTCAAGAGCTGATGGCTCTTTACTGCTGCTGACCCTGCAGGCTCCTCCCAAGCTCCCGAGCAGCTCCCTTACCTGAGATCAACTCCCAGCCTTACTGAATCCCAGGTCCCACCCCAGTACCAGGCCAGCCCCTGTGTCTACAGAGCACGCCCAGGAGTCACGGCCCTAAGGCCATCAAACGTCCTAACTGCCAAATACTGACCTCTCTCAAGCTCCTACCTTATATAAACTACCCAACACTCCTGCTCAGAAGTAGCATCTGAACTAACACCCTAACACCCCACCACCCCACCACCCCACCCACCCTGCACCAGGCAAGCGCCTCACCCAACCCCCAGCCTCCAATGCATCAGCAAGCCCTGTGTGTATCCACCTCACAGCCCCACCCCAAGCCCTGGCCCCCCTCTGCCTGCCACTCCCCTGCATTCTAAGCTTCTCCTATCACAAGCCTCTCATCCCAGGCCAGCCCGAGACCTTCCCCCCAATCTCATCCCTGTGTCTGCTCTATCCTCAGCCTGGACATAGGTCTGAGGCTACCTATGGCTATCTCTTTTCTCTTTACTCAGGCCTCCTCAAAAAGGCCCCGCCAGCCAGGCATGGCGGTGCATGTGTTATTCAGCACTTGGGAGGCGGACGGAGGATCACTGGGAGTTTAAGGCCAGTGCAGACTACACAGTGAGTTCAAAGCCAGTCTGAATTGCATAGTGAGACCCTGTCTCAAAAGAAACAAATAAAAAGCTGTCCTACCTGATTTCCCCGCCCAGCAGCGCCCCCTCCCCAGCCACAGGCACACAACAGAATCAGAAATACCTGTTGGTGTTTCCTTGTTAACTGCCTGGCCCCCTGTAAGGACATACAGGACAAGAATGGGTTCTGCAACCCCTGGGCCCTCCAGGCTGGATCCCCATATCCATTTAGCCACGCCCCATGGCCAGTACATGTCCTTACAAACGCTGATCCAATGGGCCACAGATGCAATCAGCCAAGACTAAATGACCAACACCCATGTGGCCCAGGCTCTGGTCTTGCTTAAAGAAATGTAACTCGAAATGAGACACAACTTTCTCCCTATAGAATAGTATCAATTTCTAAAAGGTCATATTTTGGCAATGGTTTTAAAAGTTTAAACTGGCCCAGCCTTCTGAAAGGCAATTTCTATCAAGGCTTGAAAATGTGCAACCTGTGAGGTTCACGGAGCTGGGCATGAAGATGGTCACCTCAGGGAGGGCCACGTATGACCGCCAAGGGACTTGAGCACAGCACTCACACAGGTCAGGGACCAGGCGGCAAAACAGCCTCAAAGCTCACAGAGGGGTGTGGCAAGTACACAGCACACAGGAAGGGCCAAGCAAGTCACAGGCTCAGGAGTCACAGGACAACACTAATTTCGTAAAACTTAGAAATGTAGGGGCTGGGGATTTAGCTCAGCGGCAAAAGCGCCTGCCTGGCAGGCGCAAGGTCGTGAGTTCGGTTCCCGGTACCGGAGAAAAACCAAAAAAAAAGAAAAAAGAAATGCACCAGCACCAGAAGCAGGCTAAAGGATAAGCCCTCAAAGGTAAACAGTCTGCTCAGGAGGAGATTACAAGCGACCTCATTTTCCTCCCCACGACTTCCTTTACTTTCTACACGTCCTATAATGAACATAAACTAAACCTATGAACAGAACAGGCTGGAAAAGAATTTCCAACTAATACTTGTATCACAAGTTACAGAAGAAAATCGGCCGGGAATGCTTTCCCTGTTCACTCTTCAAATGAACTGTCCCAACTCACACTTATGATGCTAGTGTTTTGTAGCACTTTCATAAGCCTTGCCCAAGCCTCAAAGCGCTCACCTTGGCACTGCAGTGCCGCCCCTCAAAGCGCCCTGTGTAGGGGTCACAGGAGCTGCCAGGAAGACAGAGCTCCCCAGTGAGAAGGCCAGACACGGAACCTCTTACAGACTGCTCCCAGACCAGTGTCCATGGACTTTAATACCAAGTCAGAATTAGGAAGTTCTTCCTCCTTCCCACTGGCACCCACTGTGACCCAGCCACCTCGCCACCCTGCAGCCCTTCTCCCCGAGTGCACTGAATCTGACCAACAGACCCTCAAGGCCTCTACAGGGCGCGCCCGTCATAGCAGCCCCAGAGGGTGACTCCGTCTCCTGGACCCCCGTGTCCTGCACTGCCCACCCTGTGTGCACTCAGACCTCAGGCCCCAAAGCAAAGCCTTTTGTTGCTGCAGAACCTTCTTACAGCTGAGCCCTCCTCCTAAGGCCTCATGTCCAGCCCGACAGCCACAAAGAGCCCTACAAGCTCCCCAACCTCTGGAGTGGACACACCCAGAAGCAGGCTCCCCAAAATCCAAGTTTCCCTGCCCCACCCAGCAGACACATCCCCACCAGGTCACATTCTTCTCACAGGTCTGGGGAGCAGGGGAACAAGTAGATACCTTCCTCAGCGCACAATGTCCTACAGTACCCACAGGAGAGACAGAGATGTCCTGATGCTAGGCGTGGTGGCACACGCCTGTAACCCCAGCACTCAGGAGACTGAGGCAGGAGGATCATTATGAGTTCGAGACCAGCCTGGGCTACAAAGTGGGCTCAAGGCCAGCCTCAACGGCATAGTAAGACACTTTCTCAAAAAGACAAAAAAAGAAAAAGAAGAAAAAAAAGAAAGAAAGAAATGTCCTGAAAGTCACACGCAGATTCACGGACCTGCAGGGAGCCTTGTGCTCACAGCCAGCTCCTCTTGTCCTCGAGGGAGCTCCCCAACCAGATGACGCCCACAGCGCAAGCAGCAGAAAACCTTCCACTCCTGTCCACTCACGCACAGCGGCCAGGCCCAGGGTACCCACGCCAGAAAAGCCCAAGGCCACCTTGAGGACAAACTGTGCTGTGCACTTTTTCAAAGTGGAGTAGGGGGCCTAACTGTAGATAGGTTTATCTTTATTTTTTAAGTTTTAATTCCTTGCTACAAATATCAAAAAAATACGTAAAAATAAAAAATGTTAATTCAAAGCTTCAACGCCCTACCATGGAAATAAAGTTTCCAATTCTCAAGTACCACTTTACAACATCTGACCCACTTCGAGGCAGTGTGGAAGAGCAAGGCACTCTGAAGGCGCAGTCCCAGATCTGACTGTAGCTACAGCGCCAACACCCAAGGCACCCTCCACCCCAGCTGCAGTCAGGAGAGTCCAAGAGGCCACCAGATTGCACAGCATCCCCGTAGAAGCCCCACAGCAAAAGGCTCTCCTACTTTTTTAGCTTAATTGTTTTATTACTATCAAAAGCCTGAGTAAAAGCCTGCTGGCCACACCCTAAGACAATAGCCCTAAAGGACAACTGACATGGTTTCAGGTCAGGACATCAGAGGCTGCCACTTATCATCCACACAAAGATAAGTACACGTGTTTCTGATGATAATGCAAATTACCATCATGTTTTGATCAACTCACATATAAACAACTACTTAAGAAAGTTTTCTTCAAATTTATCACTTAAAGGGAAAGAAAGCATATGTTCGTACACCAAAGTGGGCCTTATGAGCACTCTGACCTTATTTTCACTTCAAAGACGCAGATGCAGGCCCCACTGTCCTGCTCCATTTCCAGGGCAGTGGCAGAAAGAGCTTGGAACCACGCTGACCCAACAGGACCCCTGGGAAGGCTGTGCGGGTGTTTAGGGGGCAACTGCCCTCAGAGGAGCAAGGGCTGCTCCCAGCACCCCAGCCTCCCTTAAGCTCACCAACCACCACATAAAGCCAGGAGCCCACCTTCCTAAACAGCTTCCTTCCACAGCAACCAATAAACTGGGCGGCACCAACATGTGGATCTGGAAGGTCACTGCCTTCTCAAGCTCAGATCCTTCACCACCACAGCAGAGCAGGGATGCAGTAAGCAGGCAGGACAGGTGCTCCGCCCCATGAGTGTCCCGGCCCTCTCCTGGACACCTGAAGTGTGAGGCTCACTGGCTCCCAGAGGCATGAGCTGTCCATCCAACCTCATCACCAAGGAGCCCGCTCACCCTCAAAGGACCTCCTCCAATGCCAGAGGTGCAGTCAGGAAACAGAGAAGTGACTCTACAGAGGTGCTCTAGAAGTGCTCTACAGAGGTGCAGTCAGGTCACACAGGAGTGACCAAGCAGAGTAGCCCGGTCTGCCCTTTCTAGCTCCCCAAAAGTTATTTTTCCTGGTTGTCTTCAGATGTCACTGTAACTTGACTGTATTAAGAAGAGAAATGGGGTAAGGAAAGCCTCTGTCCTAAAGCAAGCCCTCACCTGGGCAGGCAGCCCACCTATGATAACTTCAACAATGTTCTCAGACCCTGCACCAAGCTCCTCAGCGACCTGGAGAGAGATATTACTTGAATAATGCCCTCTTAAAAGAGTTTGCTACTTCCACAGTACCATCATGCTTGAAACTGAAAATGTAAGAAACTGGACAAGTGAAGGAACAATAAAGGCTACTGAATCTGTTTGCATGCCTCACGCTGACAGAACTCCACATTCTTCACAAAGGAGTCAACCCCAACGTTACAGCCAGAAAACTAAAGCTCTGTGAACAATGCAGCCAGTCCCCAATCTAAGGGCAACTGTGTTCTCAAATAACAAAATGTAAAAGTCTAAGAACATCCCTTGTGCCAAAGAATCTGCTGCCAAGGAGGGCCCCTAGAATCCCAGTTCCTGTCACTTCAGAAGTGGCCCAGCCTGGGGACTAAGGCTCATGAACTCAACCTGGCCAAACAGGTGCATCAGCCACTCACAGACTTACCTTCCCTTTCCCCACCAAGACTTAATGCCCTCCACCACAGATGCGAACCCGCGCCGGACACTGTCCTTACCCGCAGCATAACCTCATAAGCGCCACCTTAAAAGCAGCACACGGTATGCCCGGGGCCAAGGCATCTAGACCCAAGGGAAGAGCACGGCTTTCTATCCTGGAACGGCGACCAAGGCTTTGGCCAAGTCCTACAGCAACAAGAGAGCAAATTCTGAATGATGGCAGGATAAAAAGAGGCACATTAAAGAAAATGCTAATTTGCACACCAAAAAATGACCTGTTTAGAAATGAGGATCTTCAACATAGCACCTATTCAAAAAGATCTTTCTGAACCATGTGCATACACGCTAATCTGAGTGTAGTAGCACTTTCTGCTTCTTCCACAGGTGACCCCCACAGGACTCTGCCGTTCTGAGCACCCTAAGGTGCACGCAGCCAAGCCCTGATTTTCAGTGTTCTGGAGACCACCACAGTGGTTGTGACAGCATTTCTAAAGATTTTTTATCTTCTTTTCTCATTGTCCTCACAGTGGATAAAACTTAGACCCTGGCACCTTCAAACAAGCAAATTACAACTGCAATAACATAAATGTCTCTTTGCAAAACTGTTCCGACAAATATCAAGACTGAGTTTGCTAAAACCAAATTCGACGTATTTATTAAAAGCTCACTGTGAGCTGGCCATAATGGTGCACGCCTGTAAGCCCAGCAGTCTGGGAGAGTGAGGCAGAAAAATCGCAAGGTCGAGAACAGCTTGGATAATTTAGCCAACCCCAAGCAAAAAAACGGTCACCCTGTGTTCAATGCCCAATGTGGGGGGAGGGGTGGGGACTCGCAATAAACCAAGGGGGAAAAACTTACTCAAGGCTGAGATTTGACCTCCAGGACCTCAGCAGCCACCTCCCCTGTCCCACTGTGACCTCCACTGGAGGAGGGCCCTGGGAGGGGCACAGCACCCTTTCACACTCAACTGCCAACAACCTGCTACTCCACTTGACGCCTACTTCAAGCTTTGAAACCCTGCCCTCCCCCAAGGATCCCTCCAGCAGCCTCAATTTGTACCACTAAGTTGTAACAAGGAGTCATTAGCCAAGCAAGTTTTGTTAAGTTACTTCTACTTTCCTTCTGTACATCTTTTATCAATGAAGAAGAAACATCAACTTGCAGAATTTAACATTCTCTGATCAATTATACAATATAGTTGCAATATTCATAACCTATTACTGTCCCATCATTGGTGATTTTATCTATTCCTGTTTAGCTTTGGCTGTTATTAAAATAATCAGCATATCTAATCGGACCCTCTAAGACAAGTATGAAGATGGATATAAACCTTTTTATTTTCTAGAAATCATGTGGCCACTTTAAAGCACTGCTCTCAGCATCTGCCACCCAAATGTGAACAGAAGCCAGTCTCTGCTCTCACCTGCACCGGACTGCGGAGATGCAGGTCTACTGAAATCATCAACCCTTCACTTTTTTCAGGGAGCTGACTCCTGGCCGAGCACAGCCAACCCTAAGCCTGACCTTAAAGCATACCGCAGCCGTGAGTCTCAGGACAGCTCACAACAGAGACAGCACAGGTGCCCTTTTCAAATCACATCTTCCTTCTCCCAGGGAGGAAGAGAGATGAGCTTTACCTATAAGATGCTTAGAGCAAAGGAACCGGGCCAACCCCAGATCACCACAGTCAGATCACTCCTGAGAGGATCCACACCAGCCTCCGTGAGGAAAGGACAGCCTGGGGATGTTCTTGCCATGGGAGAGGCATTGCTAACACAAGCAAGACCCCTGGAAGGGTGTTTTATAAGTAGATGCAAACTATCTAGCATCCCACATAATAGGCTACAAATATGATCGCCTTTTTAAAAATAACTAAACAGCAATCCTAATTTCCACCCAAAGGTCAAAATACACATAATGAGCAAAACACAACCTTCAAACACCCTTGCAAGTTTTTCAGCACTCCCCAGATGTGTGGCTAGGGGTACAGCAGCAGCTCCTAGGGTGCTTCTTTCCCATCCCCTCTCCTCCTCAGAGCACAGCAGCCCCCGCTGCCACCCCACAACCAACCACTCAGTCTGGCTCCCAAGTCTCCCTACTCTTGCCCCAAGAAGCAGAGCCCCCCTGCGTATTTGACCAGCGGCCCTGAACCTCACCAGATCCAACAAGAAGTCTTTTCTCACTAAGACGTTGCAGCTCTTTCAAAGTGACCCACAGCTCTTTACAGAAAGGAGGGACTCCAGCAGCAATGCTTTCCTCACTTCTCCACTACTGCTGCCACCGCCGTGGTGTGCTACAACCGCTGCACATGTACTACGTACCAGCAGACAAGCACTTGGAAAAGCTCGGCGCTCCAGCCCAGGGTTCGGAGGAAACGCTCCTCTGTCCCAGGGCTCCCAAACAAAGCAACCCGGCAGGCACTGCTGGACAAGGTCTCGCCCGTCAAACTAGGGACCCTGAAGAATCACAGGGTCACAGAGGAGAGTGTGCAAACGTCAAAGACTGAAACAGCTTCTGTGCCCAAACATCTGGTGCATGTGTGCATCTACCACCTCCTGCACCCCAAGACCTGTACCTCAGAACCACCCCACTGATCTCCAGAGATGCCAGCGACAAAAGTACCAGGTATCACTTCTGGCAGCAGCAGGAGCTGAAACTGCTCGAGAGCACAGGCCCCTCCTCTGCCTTCCTGATGACATCAGGGAAGCCCAAGCCTTGCACCCGGACTTCCTCAGCCTGGACCTGGACGTACGGAGTCACCCTTCCCAGCCCTCACCTGCAGGGAGG
The DNA here is from genome assembly GCF_000276665.1 of Chinchilla lanigera. Lineage (NCBI taxonomy): Eukaryota > Metazoa > Chordata > Mammalia > Rodentia > Chinchillidae > Chinchilla > Chinchilla lanigera. Next base: position 1,952,497 of record NW_004955528.1, on the reverse strand, counting down.
AGGGGCCTGCCGCTCATGGCACCGCAGCCCTCGGAAGAACTACAACCACAAGAAGGGGAAGCCCTGCATAAACTCCCAACAAGAAGGGCCCCAGGGCAGTGCAGCGCCTCCAAAGCCGAGCAGGGGCAGCAGCGGAGGGACCCTTCCAAGAACCCCTGCAGGAGCAACACAGAAGCAGACTCGGGCAGCCAGCCGGTACTGAGAGTAGCCAGGCAGCCAGCTGCTTGCTGGCTCACAGGGCACCCAGCACCTGGGCAGAGGCTGCCCCTCGGCCTGCTGCCGCAGCTGCGGGCCCTGCGAGGCAGGCGGCCTGGGCACAGCCCCAGAACACAGCCCAGAACTTCCTGGAACGGTGACGGCCGTTCGGACCCGCCCTCCCTTCCCGCCCGGCGCGTCCACTCACCTGGGGGCAGCTGGAAGTTCTGGATGTTGGTCGGGTTCTGCGGCGGCTGCGGCAGGCGGGGGGCTAGCACGGTGGGCGTCAGGGTGGCCCGGATCCCGCCGGTCGTGGCCGTGGGCGTCCTGGGCAGGCTGGGGGTCGCAGCG
>NW_004955528.1:1945714-1950131 GCF_000276665.1 Chinchilla lanigera | reverse complement strand
CGCGGTCCCCTCCGCGCCGGCCTCCCGCCGCGCGGCGCGCAGAGGACGCCGCCAGGACGACCGCCAGCGCCTCGACTTAGCACGGTGGGTGAGAGGCCGAGCTCACCGGGCGCGCGATCGAGCCCGGGAACGCGGCCGCCGCACCCGGAAGCAGTTTTCTGTTATCCTTGCGGGAGGAGGGGGTCGTCGCTTACCTACGGTTCGCAAGGACCTTCCCTATGGCAATAGCTGGAGTGACGTTCTGTCTCTGTAAATCGTGGTGCTTTATTCGAAAGGTGGTGTTACTGGACACGGTAGTTTTTTTTCGCTCGTTTTATTTGTTTGTTTGGGTTTGTTTTGTTTGTTTTTGTGGTTTTTTGTTGTTGGGTTGGTTTTTTTTGGGTTTTTTTTTTTGTTTTTTTTTTCCCCGAAAAGCCCAGAAACGGTTTCCAAAGAGTAATAATGCTCTTGACCAGGGACCTCGATGCCTAGGAGAGAGACGTCCACAGCCGCAGTGAGTGCGTTGACAATGATTTTTGTTTCACCGTCCTGAAAGGGATCGCCCAATCCCAAAAGCAGTGTGTGCCTGGGCCCCCGCGGGTGGTTCTCCGGCCTTCCAAGCTGATGGACTTGGTAACTGCAGGACACCCCCAGGTCTGCTCTCTTGACAGTAGTGTACCTACTGAGCAGCACAAGTTGGAGCCTAAGAAAGGTGCTTGTCTCCAGGAAAAAATGTTTGGAGGAGATTCTATAGCAGACAGCTGGAATTTCGTTTGTGCTTGAGCTTTAGCTCCACCCCTGCCCTTCAGGGCTGAAAAGTAAATGCATAGAACAGTTGAACCAGGCCGCGGTGGACCTGGGATTGCTGGGGGCACCTGAAGTGAGGCGTGGGCGTGGCCTGAGTTTTCCAACAAGAGCAGAAATGTGGAGTTAGGGGTGAAATCTCAGAATTTTATTTTTCGTTTCTGGGCATTGAACCAGGGCCTGAGGCACAGTAGGCAAGCACTTCATTGCTGAGCTACACCTCCAGCTCCAATTTTCAGAATGTTTAAATGTTAACAGCTACGTAATTAGAAGATTTTTAAAGTAGGTCAGACCATCAGCAGGCCACCGTCAGTCCCCTGTGCAGCATGGATAGTAAGAAATAAATGGTATATAGCACAGTGTGTACCTCCAAACCCTCAGATGGGAGTCAGAACAGAACACTGGATGCCAAGTGAGTTGAGACCCAGATTCCAAGGCCTCCAGCCCCAAAGGCCCGTATAACTTGAGGAGTTCCTGTGCTCGCACCCCACCCTGCACATGCCCTGCACCCACACTAAGATCTTTAGTGAGGCTTCCAAGCTGCATGATCCCCGCCCTCAGGATCCCTCCCCACAGGATGGGCTGTGCCTGTCCAGCACCCACACATCTGCTGAGCTCACCCCCAGCACCCTGTGGAGCTCCCAGCAATCCCTCCCCCAGAAGGAAAGGAGGCAGGGGTAAGGATCTGTGGTGCACATCCCGGCATCCCTTTAAGGGCAGTTTTCTACAGCAAAGGACATGGGAAATGTGAGCCGCAGTAGAGGCAGCTCAGTTACAACTGGCATTTGCAAGAGCATTGACAACTTTGTAGATACAGCTCCCCTCCAAGTGTGAATGAAGGGGCAGTGGGCACTCTGAGCTGTTTGCCCAGCGTCTCAGGGACAGTTTTCCTTAAACAGCTCTATGGGTTAGGGAATGCTGTGCAGCTTAGATTTAGCGCTTCAAAACAGTGAAGTAAAATAGTATCTCCTACGGTTTTACATGTTGCTGCAAGGAGTTATGACTTGTGGTTTGAAATAAAAATCTATCTAAAAAATAAAAATCTCTAGTATAAAAAAAAGAATTAAATGTGAATTATACACAGCATGTTTAAACGTCAAGAGTTTGTGATTACTAACAGTGCCGAACCCAAAACAGAACGTCCTTGCTGCCCACCACGCTGCAGATGAGCAGGGCTGTGGGCAGAGAACCAGTTTCTACTAGGCTAGCAGCTTTGGGGCCTTTTAAATTTATTAAGCAATGTATTATCATTTGCAATGCAAGTAGAGCATCTGACACACTCACTTTGATATAAGAATAAACAACTGCCAGGTGTGGTGGCGCATATCTGTAGTCCCAGCACTTGGGAGGCTGAGGCAGGAGGATCCCCATGAGTTCAAGGCCAGCCTGGGCTACATAAGAGAATTTAAGGCCAACCTACTACACAGTAAGACCCTGTTCCCCCGCCAAAAAAAATGAAGAATAAACAACTGAAATGCGAGGCGTGGTGGCACACGCCTGTAATCTCAGTACTCGAGAGGCTGAGGCAGGAGGATTGCTGCTGGTCTGAGGCCAGCCTGGACTATGTAGTTAGTTCAGGACCAGCCTGAATGACAAGACCCTATATCAAAAAACCAAAAAAAGAAAAGAGTAAACAACTGAAAGTGATTTCCATATTGCTCCAGCTAAGAACTATATGCAGAATTGGTTGGGGTTTTTTTGTGTGTTTTTTGGTGTTTTTGGTACCAGAAATTGAACTCTGGACCTTGAGCGTGCCACGCAGATGCGGTGCACTTGAGCTATATCCCTGGCCCACACGGCTGATTTTGTTATCTGTGCTCTTGTCTGCATGAAATCCTTCTCCAAAGGACCAAAAAAACGAAAGATAGCCACATGGCACCTGGGGCCAAGGGAGAGTACCAGAGCCGTATTTCCTAGGTGACCTCACCAGCCCTGACGGCAGCCTTCCTCAGCTCTGCACATTAAGGGTTCTGGACGTGATCAGAATCGATCCACATGCACCTGGCTCCTGAGCGTATAACTGCAGTGTACATGCGAGGAGGCACACATTTCTTAAGGCTGCCGTAACAAATGACTTATCTTACAGTTCTAGAAGTCTGGAACCGAGGTGTAGGCAGCGCAGACGCTCCAAAGGCAGGTCTCTCCTTGCCTCCCGCAGCTTGTGGCAGCCCCAGGTAGCCCTTGGCAGTGGTAGCATCACTCCAAGCGAAATTGTCCCCCTCATGGCCAGGAAGCACGTGAGGAGAAAGGACTGGCATCCTACGGTCCCCTGCAAGGACGTGCTTTGCCACGTGCTTCTCCATGCTGTGCTGTTTCTCCACAGGCCGCAGGGCCGCCCAGTCGTGGACTAAAACTTGCAAAACTGAGAATAAATCCTTTCTAAGTTAATTGTCTCAGGTGTTTTGTTATAAACCAACTAGCACTCTCACCCTGCTGCAGAAATTTTCATTGCAGGTGCTTTGGAAGGTGCACCATGCCGCAGGTCTTGTCATGGGTAAAATTAGTTTAGTTTTAGCTGTTACAATGAGATACATAAAGCTGTTAGATGCAGACCACCAAATGTCAACAAAAAATGTGAAAAATGAAACAAAATAAAACCTCTCTTCCCCCAGTATTAGGGATTGAATTGAAGGCCTCCGTCCTGAATTGCTTTCTCATCCTCATCTATTTACTTATTTAAACATTGACATACGGTCTCACCAAGTTGGCTAAACTGGGCTCTAGTATACAATCCCCATGCCTCAGCCTCCCAGAGTGCTGAGATTACAGGCATATACCACCACACCTGGCTTAAAATAAAACCCTTTACAACAGTATCCAAAACTTGGCTGTGGCCAGTTGGGCAGTCCAGGGAGACACCATAGTAGCTTGCCTCCGCACAACCCAATGTCTCTGCCACCAGCTTGGCTGCTATAGAAGACAGCAAAGAGCCCTGCCCCTTGTCCTCTCACTCGACTAGCACAGGCTCCAAATCGGGAGGTGACAGAATGTTCTCGCTGAAGAAGTGGAATGCCGTGGCCCTTTGGAGCTGGGACATGGAGTGCTACATGTGTACCATCTGAGGGGTCCAGGTGTGGATGCCTGCCTTAGAGGGTGTCTTGGTTACTTTTTTCTCATTGATGAGACAAAATATCTGATGCCCAGAATTAAGGAAGGAAAGATTTGTTTAGCTCACAGTTTGTGGAGGTTTCAGTCTATACTAGGCTGGCTCTATGGCAGAGGGCAACCATTCATGAGGGCAGAAGACAGCAAAAGCAAGAGCAAAAGGGGGAGGAGCAGCAGAGAGCAGCCTCTTTTCCTCCCTTACATTGTATGCAGGGGACCTGCCCCAGGGCGGGTGTACTCTCACACCCATAATCCCAGTGTTGGATCATGGATCAATCATAAACTCTAGAAGCATACCCCATGATTGCATGAGGCTTTGGGGCAACATCTAGACACAAACCATAACATTCCACCCCTGGCCCCCCAAAACTCATGCATATTTCTGTATGCAAAAGACATTTTAAGCCAAGCATGGTGGCGCACGCCTGTAATCCCAGCACTCGGGAGGCTGAAGCAGGAGGATCATTGCGAGTTCAAGACCAGCCTGGACTACAAAGTGAGCTCAAGGCCAGCCTGAACTGCATAGTGA
>NW_004955528.1:1940727-1945614 GCF_000276665.1 Chinchilla lanigera | reverse complement strand
AAAAAAAAAAAAAAAAAAAAAAAAGGCATTTTAGTTCATCTCGAAGAATTGCCAAAGTCTAGCAGTTTCAGCATTGCAACTCCTAAGTCTTCTCTGAGATGTAAGGCAAACCCTTAGCTGTGAGCATCTGTACAAATGAAAAGTTAAACACTTCCAGCGTTGAATGGTACAAGATAGACATTACCATTCCAAAAGGTACAAATGGGGATACAAAACATTGGGAACAAAGCAAGTCCAAAATGCAGCGGGACGAACATTAAATCCTATAGTTCATGTGCAACAGCATCTGAGGCAATCTGGCAAATTGTGAGCTCCATGTGGCTCATGACTCTGCCCCATGGCACTTCTGGTGTAGCTCCCAGGGCCTCTCTCTTAGGCCCATTCTGCCCAACCCTTGGAGCTTTGCTTAGATGATGCACGTTCCTGGTTTTTCCAAATTTCGGGTTCTCCACTGCACCTTTGGCTTCACCCTCGCAGATTCACATATTGCCCTCTCAGGAGCACACTGCATGGCCTTCCAGGCCTTCTAAAATCTGGGTGGAAGTGTGCTTAACCTCAGAACTCTTGCATTCTGCATGCCCCTAAAATCAGCACCACATGGATAATGCCAAGGTCTCCTGCCAGCTGGGGCAGTAGCCAGGCTCCCTTCTCTCTTGGCTGTAGGAGTTGAGTGCCTGGATTGCTGGGCACTCTGAAGCCAGTTCTGAGGAACAAATTTTCTACGCTGCTGCCGTTCTGGCACATGGTGTGGCAGGTGCCACCAGTGTGGAACATGGTGATCTGCGGCTTGCTTCTCAAAGCAAAGTCTACTTTTTCAGGTCTGAGACTGCAAAGAGTGGAGACTTGCTGCTGCTTGTGATACCCTCAGGCCATTTTTTATAGTCTCCTATTCCTTCTCAGCAATCAAGATCTCTGCTCTATCTTTGTAGTGCACAGCTTTACTGGAGCTTTTTTCTTTCTGACCAGACTACAGTGTTTTAAATCATCCTGCTGGACTCTTTGCTCTTGATTCTCAACATAAATCTGGCTAAAAACCCCCAACAATAGCCATGCCACTGCCTCAACATTTCACTGCCTTGAAATTTCTTCTGTCAGATTAATTAGTCCACTGCCCTTAATCTCAGTCTCAGGCAGTCTCTGGACACAAGCAAAATGCGGACAAACTTTCTGCCAAGTTATAACACACATTGTCTGGACTCCAACAACCAATGTGGTCCTTCTTCCTAGCAGAAAGGTCTTTTGAGCTGTGACCAGAATCTCCCAGACAGACGAGCCTAAAGCATTCCATTTCTACTCTTTCAGGTGAAATCGCCAAACTTTTCCAAACTGTTCCCACAAGCCATTCCCAAAGGCTCTTGAACCACGTGGTCAGGTACAGTCACAGCAACAGCCCCACTTCTCTGGTACCAAATTCTGTCTTGGTTACTTTCTAATTGCTGAGACAAAATATCTGATGCCCAGAATTAAGGAAGGAAAGGTTTATTTAGCTCACAGTTTGTGGAGGTTTCAATCCATACTCGGCTGGCTCCAAGGCTAGGTGGCACATGGCAGAGGGCAACAGTTCATGTGGGCAGAAGACAGCAAAAGCAGCAAGAGCAAAAGGAGGAGGAGCAGCAGAAAGCAGCCTCCTTCCCTCCCTTATATTGTATGCAGGCAACTTACCCCAGGGTGGGTGTACTCTTGCACCCATAATCCCGGCATTGGACCATGGGTCAATCATAAACTCTAGAAGCCCACTCCATGACTGCATGAGGCTTTGTGGGGACATCTAGACACAAACCATAACAGAGGTCAAGTTGAAAACATAAAAGAAGGTTGTGTTGTGGTCTGGGGAGAATGCAGTCACTCCTTCCACAACGGCTGCAGGTCCCTGCAGGTAAAGCAGCACTGTCGCTGCCCTCTCTACCAGCAGGACTGAGTGGTCCCGGGAGTCGGCAAATGCGTGGTGGAGGCTTTCCCAGTGCAGTTGCTCACAGCCCTGGTAGATCTTGCTGTCAGATGCCCAACAAAGGCCCACACACCCCAGGGGACCATCTTTACACGGAAGGCTGTGGAACCGTGGTCTTCTTCGACACATCAGAGGCATGGTTTAGCATTTTGTCCATTCTCAGGAATTCTCTACAATTGAGAAGATAATTTATTAAAAATGGACTTTCTTACCCCTATGGTGTGTGTCACATACACTGCTTAGAAGTGCTGTAAGAAAGGAGAAAAATGCAAACCAAATGACCTTTATAATTTACCCACCACTATACAAGGGGCTGTGGAGCAAGTTCCATTCACAGGAGAACCTTTTGCATGCTTATAGTTCATCAGATAAAGAGTGTGTTATAGTAACAAATAAAGTACAGTTTAAACCCAACTCTTATCCTCAATTTGTTCCTAATTTTTTTTGTTGGTGGGAAGAGGGAAGATTCCTTGACATCTTTATTTTTTTAAATTTATTTATTTTTGTCTTTTTGAGACAGGGTCTCGCTATGCAGTTACTGGCCTTGAGCTCACTTTGTACCCCAGGCTCATCTCAAACTCACAACGATCCTCCTGCCTCGGCCGCCCGAGTTCTGGGATTATAGGCGTGTGCCACCATGCCCAGTGACATTTGTGATGTATTGAGAATTTTAATTTCGGACCAGTGAACAGGGTAAATAAAATTTAACTTTCAGGAATATGGAATTTTGATTGTTTTTGAAGTTATTCTCTACCTTTGTCTCATCAAGAAAATGTAGATCTGCATTCATGTCACTGTTAAATCATAGCATATTAAAGGACAGGTATTTTGTAGTTCTGGAAAGATTATGTTGTATATTTTAGGCAAAATATTAATGAAGGGGAAATGTTTACATGTAATGTTAGATGAAAACGTTTATGCAGTACTTTAATAAATTACTCTGTTTCAGTTATATTTGTATATATAACTTTAAACTTAATAAACTAATTTATCAAGTAAAAAAGAACCAAATGCTTCAATGTGAAAACTAAACAATGCAAGGCCTAGTCAGAAAAACTAAAACTGATTCAGAAAAATAGATACACTGAGGTGAAGAAGAGCTGATATAAATATATATATATATATATATATATATATATATATTTCTCCCAAGTAGAATCTGTACATTCAATGCAAAATGAAAAAAAAAATTTGAGTCGAGATCTAGCTATGCAGTTCAGGCTGGTCTTGAACTCACTATGTATCCCGGGCCAACCTGGAACTCATGGCAGTCCTGCCTCAGCCTCTCTAGTGCTGAGATTACAGGCGTGCACTGCCATACCTAGCCCCAAAATGAAGTTCTAAATCATAGCTTGTGATTGTCATTCACAAAAGCTGGGCTTCTAATTCCGGTGTCGTAAAAATGGAACCAACGCTCTCCTCTTGAACTCTAGGCAGAGCACAAGCCAGCACCTGCCTATAGTCACCCGAGGAGGAGCACAGGCAGATCACGAGAGGGGTCCGCACCTGGGGAAAGGGAGGAGCGCGAGTGTGTTCGCAGCTGCTAGCCCGAGGCCAGGCCGGCATCCAGCCCATGCCGGGCCAGTCGGACTCCAGTAAAAACCTGAAGTCTTTCTGGCCTGAGGAGCTGGAAGATGGGATTGGACTCTGACAGTCTCTGGAAAGCAAGAGGTCACCCCAGAGAGGAGGGAGCTAGAGAGGGATCGAACCAAGCAACACTATTAGCTTTGCCCAAATCTGCAGCTGACTTCCGAACCACATGGGTAAGGTAGGCTCCAAGCAGCCTAAGAGCTGAAATGAGACTGCAGCTGCTGTCTGTGGGATTTGTCTTCTGAGTCCCCCCGGATGAACTGCTGCCTGCCACAGTCAGCACTCTTCGTCCAAACTTACTACAAACTGTCAGGGTCCAGGACACAATCCAAAGTTAATCTAAGAAGGAAGGAATAGCACTCTGTTTAAAAAAGGGCATGGAAATTCACCCTGATAGGACCCAGGTGTGGAATAAATAAACAAAAATCTTAAAGCGAGTGTTAAAACTGTAGTCACTGATACAAAGAAAAAACTTTTTCTTTTTTATTTGAGACAGGGTCTCGCTCTGCGGTTCAGGCTGGTCTCAAACTCGCAAAGATCCTCCTGCCTCAGCCTCCCAAGTGCTGGGGTTATAAGTGTGCACCACCACACCTGGCTCTAGGAAAAATTTTAAACGATAAAACCCTAAAAAGAGTGCCACCTGCCTGTAATCCCAGCACTTGGGAGGCTGAGACAGGAGGATCCTTGCAAATTCGAGATCAGCCTGGGCTACAGAGTGAGCTCAAGGCCAGCCTGAACTGCATAGAGAGACCCTGTCCCAAAAAGACAAAAAAAAAAAAAAAAAAAAAAAAAAAAAAAAAAGCACAAAACAATGCTGACAAAATAAAAAGTAGTGGAGGGAAGGGGAAAAAGGAATTGGGATGTGTTATGTACATGTACCAGTTCCCTACAATGAATGTAATCATCATGTTATATAAACATATACTAATAGAAATTACAAATAAATGAATGAATGTAACATTGGGGGTAGAGCCAGATTCAAGGAGGCGGGTCATGGGGGTGTGGTTTGTTTCTCCCTTCCCCGCCCCTCCTTCCACGCGCTCTCCTTCCTGGACGTCATTACACGGAGTGGAGCGGAGCGGAGATGAGCAGAGCATAGAAGAACAAACCTCCTCTGCTCGCCTCCGCCTCGCCCTGCTCTTGTGCCGCCCTGCCTTGGAGCCAGTGGACTATGGACTGAAACCTCTACAAACTGTGAGTCAAACTACGTAAATCTTTCCAGCTTTGGGCTGGGGATTTAGCTCAGTGGCAAAAGCGCCTGCCTGACAAGAGCAAGGTCGTGAGTTCGGTTCCTGGTACCGGAGAAAAACCAAAAAAAAAAAAAGAACACATCTGTTTAAACCAAAAAA
>NW_004955528.1:1933509-1940627 GCF_000276665.1 Chinchilla lanigera | reverse complement strand
TGTTTTACATATTGTTATCTACAAGATAGTTTCTCAGGAGCAGCAAAAGCGGCCTGGCAAGCGCAGGGTTGTCGTTCGGTTTCCTGCCACAGACGAAAAAAAAAAAAAAAAAAAAAAAAAAAATGGGAGAGGAGGAGTGAAAGAATGAGGTAAGAAAAAATATTTGAAGGAATAATGGCTGGAACTTTCTATATTTGGTGAAAGACATAAACATTACATATTTAAGAAGTTCCGTGATCATGTACTATGATAAACTCAAAGCCACGTGTAGGTGCGTTATTGTCAAATTGTTGGAAAGCAAACATTAAAAGGAAAATTTAAAACTCACCATGGGGTGGGGAACACATTGCATATAGAGACAGAGATGCAGACTGCTGACTTCTCATCAGAAACCATGGAAACCAGAAGAGAGTGGGACAGCTTCCTTCAAGCTTTGGAAGAGGGCCCGTCAGCCAGCGTGTAGAATGTCAGACTGTCCTTAGGAGTGAGGTAAAGATACTTCCGTAGAGAACAGCATTCATCACCAGCAGATTGTACCTTACATACTGAAGGAAGTTGTTCAGGCTGAAAGACAAGGATACCAGATAGAAACTGGATCAACAGGAAAACAGAGAACATCAGAAATGGTAAATAAGAGAGTGAATATAAAAGACCATGTTCCTCTTAGTCTCTTTCAAACACATTTTTTATAAACGGAAATTATAGAGACACGCCTGTAATCCCGTTCTGGAGGCTGAGGCAGGAGGATGGGGAGTGGGAGACCAGTGTGTACAACGTAGCAAGACCCTGTCTCAAAGAAATAAAGCAAAGATTATAAGATCAAATTGTGGGTTTTTATTCTGTGTGGATGCAGTACACAACATAATAAGTGGACCCGTGAGATGGAAGGGTTTCTTCATCTTAAGTGCTACAGTATCAAAGACTTAAAATCACCAGGCGTGGTGGCACACACCTGTAATCCTAACACTTGGGAGGGTGAGGCAGGAGGATCGTTGTGAGTTTGAGGCCAGCCTGGACTACAAAGTGAGCTCAAGGCCAGCCTGAGCTGCTTAGTGAGATCCTGTCTCAAAAAGACAAAAAATGAATAAATGTTGTAGTACAAAAACCTAAATTCATCTTTTAAGAAGAAGGCTTAAAGTCAAGAATTTATATTGTAATCCCTAAAGAAAGCACTAGAAAAATAATACAAAGAAGTTAATCTAAAAATCTAACAGACTAGAATGGAATGCTAAAATATTTCAAGTAACCCAAAGGAAAAGGGAACTAGGGCTGAGGATATAGCTCAGTGGCACAAGCATGTGCCTGGCAGGTGCAAAGTCCTGAGTTTGATTCTTGGCACCAAAAAAAGAAAAAAAAAAAAATGTAGGGAAGTAAATTTTAGAAGGAACAAACATAAAATAGAAAAACAGTAGCCCCCAATCCCACCAGTTAATCATTATATTAAATATTAATGTATTGAGTATATCAAATAAGTACAGAGAATGGCAAGCTTTTTCTGTTTTCAGTGGAGAAACTAAAACCATGGGAGTCAGTGGGCCTCGCCAGGCTGGAGTGGCTATTTCAACACAAAGATTGTAGTCAGAGATACAAAGACCCACTAACAATAAAATACTTCACTCCTAAGAAGACAGAAATCAAATTGGAATGTGCCTTGAAATAATTCAAAATACGTGAACAAAAACTAACCGCTAAAAAGAGAAGTAGAGAATCGGGCTGTGGTGGGAGAGCTTTGACATCTAGCGCTCCGCCAGGAGCGGTAGGGCTGGGCAGACCCCAGTGAGGCCGTAAAGGACCTGAATGACATGAGCTGGACTGACCCAATGCTGTTTACCAGACACTGCACTCATCACATTCTTTGCTATTGTGTAGGTAGTGAGAGAATCCAAACCCCAGGCCTTACACAAGTCTCAGTAAACTAGAAAGAACTGAAACCAGACAGAGTATGTTCTCTGATTGCATTGGAATTGGAAATTAACAACAAGGTAACCAGGAAAACTACAAATGGAAATAACCAGTAATCCATGGGCCAAAGACGTCACAAGAGAAACAGAAAACAACTGAGCTTATGACAACAGCATGTGAAGAACTGGGAGCACAGTGACAGCATACACAGAGGGCAATTTTAATTTAAAATGCTTTCCAGGAGTAGTGGCACACCCCTAGGATCCCAGACTCGGGAGTCTGAGGCAGGAGGAGTCCCATGAGTTTGAGGCCAGCCTGGGCTACATAGTGAGTTCAAGACCAGCCTGGACTACATAGCAAGACCTTGTCTCAAAAAATGAAAAAGAGAGAGAGAGAAGAAAGGAGACAGAAAGAGAGAGAGGGAGTTTATAATTAGAAATTGATTTGCTAATTGAAAAATTCTCATGGAAATGCACAGGGTCAAACATAGCCAAGGAAGACAGCCAAACACTCACGTTCCCAGATACCATGACTGGGGTAGTGATTCAGACAGTGCAGTATGTGTGTATGAACAGGGTAATAGGTGGCTGGATAGCATAGAATCCAGGGGCCAGGCGTGGTGGCATGCACCTGTAATCCCAGCGCTTGGGAAGCTGAGGCAGGAGGATCCTTGCAAGTTCAAGACCAGCCTGGGCTACAAATTTAACAGAAGACACCATTAAGGCACTGGAAAGCAGCACACAGACTGGAGGGAGGGCCACACGCTGTAAAGGGTGGCCAAATGTATACTAGACATATGAGATGTGCTCAGCCTCCTTAGTCATCAGGGAAATGCAAATTAAAACCAGCACAGCCCCACCAGAGAGACTAAAATTGAAAGGCCTGACAAGCCAGGTGTGGTGCTACATGCCTGTAATCCCAGCATTTGGGAGGCTGAGGAAGGAGGGTCACTAGGATACCTAGTAAATTCAAGGCCAGCCTGGACTACCTAGGGAGACCCTGTCTCAAATACAATAATAAGCCTGACAATACCTAGTGTCGGTAAGGATGAGGATAACCACTGAAGAAGAGGAGCTGGTTGAATTGCCTTAGAAATTGGCCACTTTGCCCAGGCGTGGTGGTGCTCGCCTGTAATCCCAGCACTTGGGAGGCTGAGACAGGAGGATTGTTGCAAGTTCAAGACCAGCCTGGGCTACAAAATGAGCTCAAGGCCAGCCTGAACTGCATAGCAGGAAGCTGTCTCAAAAAAAAAAAAAAGAAAGAAAGAAAGAAAGAAAGTGGCCACTTCTACTAAAGAAGTATATTTTTTTCTTTTTGAGGGTCTCACTATGTATCCCAGGCTGGCCTCAAACTGGCAGGGTTCCTCCTGCCTCAGCCTCCCGAGTGCTGAGGTTACAGGCATGCACCACCATGCCCAGCAGCACCCTTGTTAATAGCTACCTCCTGGGAAGAGCCCACGTTTCCACCCCTACCAGGCAGGTAGGCAAACTACCCCCTGCGCACGTGGTGACACCAGTGAGGGTTTGTTGTGAGAGAACCGTCGATGCGTGCTGTCCTTGGCGTATGCTATGCTTGAATGAGCGCCGGTGGAGGGCGGGCTGTTCTGCGCGTGCTCCGCTTCCTCCTGGCGGGAAAGCCTACAGCAAACCCTCATTTTGCAGGAGGAGGAAGTCAGAGCCCAGAGGAAGCAAGTCCCGTGCCTCGGCCCTCCAAAACCGCTACGATGTGGGCCGAGAGCCAGGACTCTGAGTTCGCAGCCAGAGCAATCTCAGCCCAGAGATGTCCTTTTTTTTTTTTTTAATTGCGGCTTGGAGAATAATAAATAAGAAAATAAAATTGACCCTAAATGAACAGCTCAGTCGTGTTAAGTGTGTTCACGTCAGACGACAGATCTCCAGAACTTTTTCACCCTGCAAAGCAGAAACACAGGACCCATCAGAACCAACTCCTCCCGTCCAGGCCCGGCCCGTCCTGCCACGGCCGACCCGGTTCTCCTTCTGTTTGCAAACTCCGCTCGGTCGTGTGACGCCTTTGTGGCATCCCGCAGTGCTCCTCTTCCTATGCCTGGGTTATTTCACTTAGCACAGCGCCCTCGGAGCTCACCCACACTGGGAGTCCGGGCCGAATTTCTCTCGTGCTCTCTCAGGCTGCACTGCATTGTGTGTGTATAGCACACAATCCACGTGGTCTTGGTCGCTCGCTCCAACTTGGCGGCTGTCCTCAGTGATTCCGCCGTCGACATGGGTGTGCAAATGTTTCTTCACACTTTCCTCTCCGCTTTCTTGGTAAATAAAGATCCAGGCGTGGTCTCATCCGTGTTCTTAAGTTATTTTATCCTCCTGGGCTTTATGTTTTTACACAAGGAGATTGTGAAGCTTAGTTGAGATTGCTGAGATTTAACCACCATCGCTCTAAAAGGGAGAAAGCCCTGATTCCTTCTTCGTGCTGGGGTCCTGGTGTGAGTGCGGCCTCCACGGCTGATCTCGAGCTCCCTGTGCAAAGCCATTGAACGGGGAGTTGGAGAGATTCGCACAGCTGGCTCTTGTAAGCTGGATACAGTGTGTCCCACTGAACTCAGCTCTTCGCCTCTAGGAGCTTGCCCCGATGTGGAGGCGCGAGGAAGTCTGGAGAGGGGTAGCTTCCTTCCGCAGACAGCAGGCTGTCCCAGGGATGGTAGCCAGCATCAGCTCAAGAACTTGCAGAGCCAACTATGAAACGCTAATGTGGGGCTCTGGGGGGGGGTGGTGAATGATGTCCACAGGTCCACAGAATGATAAGTGCAGGGAGGGGGAGAGCCAGGAGTGGCAGGGGACTCACGCCCAGAAACCCAGCACTCTGGGAGACTGAGGCAGGAGGATTCCAAGTTCAAGCCCAGCCTGGGAAACTTAGGTATTTGGCAAGACTGTTTCAAAATAAAAGTAAATAAAAATTTTAAATGACAGAGAATGTAGCTTGGGGAGAAGGCTGTGGGGCCCTGGGTTCAATTCCCACTACCTCCCCACCAAAAAGAGATGGAGTGAGGAATTAGTGTTGGTAAGAATGAAGTTTCAGCGTTCTGGAGGTGGGTGGTAGTAGTTGTTGAACAACATTATGAATGTACTTAAGGTCACTAAGCTATTATGTTTTTAGAAATGCATAGAATGGGCTATTATCAAGAAGATGAAATATAGGCCAGGGGTAGTGACACTGTAATTCCAGCTCTTCTATAGGCTGAGACAGGAGGATTGAAAGGTTGAGACCCATCTGGACAAATTATCAAGACTGTATCAAAATAAAAAGGTCCAGGGATGTAGGTTAGTATAGAGTCCCTGGGGTGAATCAACAATACCATGAATGTCTGGTATGGTGGCACACACTTGTAATCCTAGCACTCAGGAGGCTGAGGCAGGAGGATTGCCAAGAGTTCAAGGTCAGCCTGTGCTATATAGTAAGTGCAAGGCCAGCCTGAACTGCACAATGAGACCTTGTCTCAAAAAAAAAAGCCCAAGAGAGAGAAGAGATGGAACCCTTGCACTGTTGGTGAAATGTAAATCCGCATAGCCATTTGCAACACAATATAGGTATGCGTTTCTCATTGCTGAGACAAAATACCTGACACCCAAAGGTAAATGTTTGTTTGGTTCACTGTTTGTAGAGGTTTCAGTTCGTGGTTGGCCAGCTCCAGGCAAGGGTGGCGTGGCAGGAGGGCATTGTAGGGAGGGGGGCAGAAGGCCCCGAGCAGCGAGCAGCAACAGGCCTCTTTCTGCCTCATGTCTTACCCAGGCTCCCACCCTCAGGGCAGCCAGCACTCACACCCTTCATCCTAGATCTGCCATGAACCAGCCCCAGCGTTGCATCCTGGACCCCCAGCATCAGACGCCTTGGACCAAACCACCTCTGAAAAGGCCACATTTGACGTCGGGAGGCTTTGGGGGGACACCCAGTCACAGTCATGACAGGAAGGGACCCCGGTCCTCCCAGGATCATTACCCCAATATCACAATAGCCAATAAACAAGCAGCCTGAGCACCCACCGTGGGTGTGCGGAGCTTAAAACTGCTGCATGTGCACGCGAATACTGTCAGCCTCAGAGGAAAACGCGGTCGTTGGTGACAAATGGTGGACCTGGGGGACATCACGCTGGGTAAAAATAAGGCAGGCACCGAAAGACAATGACTGCGTGATCTCACTTAAATGTGCAGTCTGAAAAAACAAAACCAGAGAAGTAGGCGGCAGAATGGTAGTTAGTAGATGTCGGGGGTGGAAGGGGCGGGTGAGGAAGGGGAAGTGTTAGTCACGGGAGCCGAACCTCCCTTCAGACAGGAGGAGTGATTCCGGCAGTCGCCTGCCCAGCGCGGTGACTGCAGTCAGTAATGCATATTTCAAAGCTGTCAAAGACCGGGTCTCAAACGTCCGCCCCACCAAGACCTGGTAACCGCGTGAGGTGATGGATGTGTTAACTTACCCAGTTTAGGGTACAGATCCCAGGATTCCCTGGGTGCTTGTGATCACCCTAGGCACTTTTCTGATAGGAACAGCAAATGCTTATGTAACAGCAAAAGATCAGATATAAACCGAAATCAGAGTCTTTAGTGAGCAGAGGTTGTTAGAATTCCGGTATGAAAAAGTTCTGCCTGCTCCTTAATTTTCCAGATACTCTGCTCTTAAAGGAGCATCATTCCCATGGAACTGAAGATACTTAAAATATGTAACAGCACGCTATTCAGAACTAGCTGTCAGTGAGTATGTGCTAGGCAAACTGAGTGCTACTATTTTTGTAAAGCTCTTCACACGAATAAATACTACTGAGGGGAAAAAAAATTGCACAATTTAGTCATTCTATAATGTATCCTTTCATTTTTTTTGGACGTAGGGTCTGGCTATGCACATCGGGCTGGCCCTAAACACACATCAGTCCTCCTGCCTCAGCCTCCTGAGTGCTGAGATTACAGGCGTGCGCCACCACGCCCAGCTATCATTTCATAGTGTAGATGTGAATCGAAACATCACACTGTACCTCATACATGTATGCAGTTATTATACCACTGAGTTATACTCTAGCCCTGAGATAGTAAATTGTACAGTATGTTTATTTTGGCACATTTTTTAAAATTAGAAAATAGATAAGTACTGAGTGCTGCAGCAAAATAGTCAATCATGTCAGGTGTGGTGGCACACACCTGTAATCCCAGCACTCGGAAGGCTGAGGCAGGAGGATCGTTGTGAGTTCAAGACCA
>NW_004955528.1:1900901-1933409 GCF_000276665.1 Chinchilla lanigera | reverse complement strand
AAAAAAAAAAAAAAAAAAAGTCAATCATAAAATGACAAATACTGTATAATTCCACTTAGATGAGATATCTACAGTAGTTAAATTTGCAGAAAGTAGAATGGTACTTACAAGCAACTACAGAAAGAAGAAGTGAGTTATTTTTAATGGGTATATAGTTTTAGGTTTACAAGATTATATATCTATATATAGATATATAATCTATTTTATATTTTTTTTCTTTTGAAACAGGGTCTTGCTGTGTAGTTCAGGCTGGCCTTAAACTCACTATGTAGCCCAGGCAGGTCTCGAACACATGGCTATTCTCCCACCTCAGCCTCCCGAGGGCTGGGATTATAGTATATATATATTTTTTATTATCTGCAAGTCCTACCTGTGAATATGACATTGGAAATGGGGTCTTTGTAGATGTACTTAAGCTAAGAATGTTAAAATGAGGTCATCCTGAACTTAGGGCGGGCCCTAAACCCAGTGGCAGGTGACCTCGTGGGAAAGGAGAAAGCAGCTTTCAGAGAAAGGCGAAGGGAGCACACGTGAGGACAGGGATGGGCCATGCCCTTTGTGGCCACCAAAAGCTGGGGAGATGCTTGGAATGTATTCTCTGTGAGAGCCTCCAGAAGGCATCAACACCTTGATTCTGGGCTTCTGCTCTCCACAACTGTGAGGTTTCTTGGGCTGTCGTTGTTGTTAATGTTGTTTTTGTACTGGGGATGAACTCAGGACTGTCACACTGAGCTACCTAGCTGCCTCCTCCTCCTCCTCCTCCTCCTTCTTCTTCTTCATCTCTTCTTGAGACAGGGTCTTGCTAAGTCACTAAATTGCCCAGGCTGGGCTCAAACTTGCACCCCTCTGCCCTCAGCCTTCCACAGTGCTGGGATTACAAGTATGCATCACCATGCCCAGCTAAATTTCTTTTTCCTTCATGTTGACATTTTTATTAGTAAATATGTAGGTGCTATAAAGTATAAGCATGTAGAAAAATGTCTGTTGGCTGGATATTTCCTGTGCCTCTTCAAATCTTCTTGGCCACACCTTTGATTCCAGGGATGGCTACAGCAACCAGCTGTGTGAGGTGTCCGCCCCCTCCACGTCCACCCCACACCGCTGCTGCCCCGTACCCCCGCACCCTTCACTCCCAGCCCTGGGAGTCTCACACCTGCCCAACCGGAGACTAGAAGGCAATTCAGTGCCCTGTAAGATAACCAGAATTTTTGGCCTCAGGAACTGGGAGACAGAGAATGATGCTTCAGTCTGACCTCACCTGATAAGGCTTATTCTGTAGCAAGCCCTTCCTGGTGCTCACTGAGGTCTGGGAAGTTTATATTTGTAATCCCATGGAAAAGTTACTGGAAGTCTAGCCAGTTAATTCCAATCTACCACTTCCAGTGCAACCCATGGTGAGAATAAAGATGCTAAGGCATAGTTGTAGTTGTGGGGAGCCAAGGGGTCCTAATTCCAGGTAGGATAATGCTAACGGGAACAGGGGCCTCGACCCAAGGCCAAAACAGGATATTATTAACTCATGAAGAAGGGAATTGCTCTGGGATGAGGGACCGTGAGAATGGTGGGAAGTACATGAGTGCTGTGAGCTGGGCTAGCTAGGAGGTTGAAATCCCCTCCACCATATGCAGCCCTGTGTGAAGGAAGGAGATGCAGAAAGAGTAATCTGCTTAGCACAATTGGAGATGGTATCTAATGTTTTGAGATGGTCTCTGCTTCAGCTCTGATGTGTAATTTTTTATGCCCTGGGAAGTCACAGCCCCTTGTCTCAAGGCTCGAACCCAGCCAACAGCGTGGACCGCAGCTCTCCCTCCCGCCTCAGCTCACACGTTTTTTGGGAGCGGTAGGGACAGGGAAACACCGCCCTGTCACCTTGCTTCAGAAACTACACATCAGCACCCGGCTGGACCGATCTGCATTGCTGAAAGCCAGCTGAAGGGATAAGGAAAAGTCCCGGCCAGCTCTGCACACATCAGTACGTGGAAATAGGGCCAGGGTCAGCCAAAATGGAGACGATGGCTCTTCTTTCTAGGAGGGTCGTCCAGACGACCCTCCACATTATTCCATGGCCCTCACACATCCCACATTCTACACCTGAGTTACCAGTGGGTAACTGGGCAAGCCCTGCTTTCTCAGCTCTCCCTCCTTCCCTAGTTCACTCCAAACAAAGCCCCAGGGAAACTCCTCGCCTGTAAACCTTTGTCCCAGGGTGTGCTTCCCAGGCGCCCAGGCTAATGTGATACCATAGAGAGCGATGATAATGACTGATCTGCTGATCTAAAACATTTCAAAACAGAGGCATGAGGTGGGTGTATTCCTCAGAGCCTGGCTTCAGCCCCTGGTACTACAAAAATAACTAATAAATACAGGGGGCTGGGGATTTAGCTCAGTGGCACAGTGCCTGCCTGGCAAGTGCGAGGTCATGAGTTCGATTCCTGGTACCAGAAGAAAATAATAATAATAATAATAAATACAATGTAGCACGTTGCTCCTAGGGCAGTAGAGAACAAAACAAGGCAAGATTAAATCAAGGACAAGAAAAACTGAACAGAAAGGAGTCCTGTGCTGCTTAATAACAGGATGAGTTCTGAGAAAGGTATTCTCTGGTAATTCTGTCATGTGTGACTCTCACAGAGTGAACTTACACAAACCTAAATGGCCTATCTGAATACACACTTAGGCTATTAAGAATCATAATATTAAGGGCAGGGCACAGTAGCATACATCTGTATTCCCAGCTGTCTGGGAAGCTGAGGCGGGAAGATCACAAGTTTGAACTCAGCCTGCACAGTTTAGAGACTTAGTGAGAACCTGTCTCAAAATTTTAAATTTTAAAAGGGCTGGGGATGTAGCTCAGTGCAAAAATCCTGGTTTCATTCCCCAGTACTTCAAAACTACACATGCATACGTACATATGTACATACGTACACCATGTAGCATGTTACTCCCGGGGCAGTGATGAACAAAACAACGCGAGATTAGATCAAGGACAACAGAAACCGATGCAATCAAGAGACGTAAACACGAGACGTGCGGAGCAGCTGCTGGCAGAACTCGGCGCACTGTTTACAGTAAACTTTTTAGGAGTGGAAGGAGTGTGGCCTAACATGAAAATGTGTATACAGTCAACACACAAACCTGTAACAGTCGTTTGTGATCATGAGCGAGCCTTACGTACCGCACATAGCCGTATGAACTGAACTTGCGCAGAACGGCAGCACAGCAGGCATCCCCACACAGATGAGGAACGTAGCACCCTATGTGTTACGACAGTGTGAAGTCACCAGGTGCTAGGGGTTTTCAGCGCCAGGGTAATCATACATCTGGTCTACCATGTCCACAACATCGCTGTGTGACACGTGGCCTCACAGATAATGAGCTGGCGGGCACAGTCACGGAGGCTGAGCCTTTCAAGCTGCCATCTGCAAGCCGGAAACTCAGGAGAACCAAGGTTCAGTCTGAACCCCAGAGGCTGAGGCCAGAAGAACCACCCATGCTCTAGTTCACTATTCCAGAGCGGGGAAACAGATGAGGTGAACTGCTTCAAGTGTTGAGGTGGGGAAAAGGGGGGAGTAAATACCCGTGTCTTCAGTCCCCTGGGTTAGGGTACTTCGTTACTGCAGCCCCAGGACACTGCCGCAACTTCCTCAGTGAGGCACTGAAGGGTTTCTAGGTGGCTGCAGCAGATACGATGCCCAGCGTGGCCCGAGAGCACAGGTCCTGGTGGATGCAGGCCTCGGCCTGTGGGGCTGCAAACAGGATGGCCACGGGCCAGAGTCGACCTCCAAAATGTTCAGGACCTCTGGGCATGAGTGCCTTCAAAGAGGACAGGAGAACAGTGCCAGGGTGGCACAAGGAACCACCGCAGGACAAACTGGCCAGATCAGGGGCCTCGGGCTGCAGAGGAGGAGGAAAGTACGTTGTGCCCATGCTAGCTTTTCCATAATGATCTTTAAACTGAGTTTAGTGAGCCACATTCCCTCCTTAGCGTTCAGATAAGGAAGACAGGCCCCGGGGAGGTTCCTCTTTGCACGCCGCTTGCTCCCCGAGTGAGCACGGACAGCAGGGAGACTCTGTAGTTTCAGATCAAGCAACAGCAGTTTCAAAGTGTCCATGCCTCTCCGGCCTCCTGCACCACACCCTCTCTCTGGACCCTTGACCTTGACCCACTTGTCTGAGAAGGGAGAGGCTCTCAGACAGTACCTCCCACCTGGATGGGAGAATCCACATCCACCTTGTTCCTGTCTCCTTTCTGCCTGTCGGGGTGGAGAAGGTGGCCTTCTGAGCACCTAAGATAAAGCCCTGGCAGTCGCAAAGGCTGGGGCGTATGGGGTTAGAGGTCGCACAGAGACTGAGGTGACAGAGGAGGGGTCCCATGGGGTCAGGGATCACACAGAGCCTAGAATCTTGCCGGGGCTGGACGGGCTTTGGGGAGCACAAACCTCCATCCCCACTGCATGCCCTGTTTGCATCCCTGAGCCACAGTAATAGAGAGAGAAAACAGTGACTGTCTCCCTGCTTGTTTGCGCTGGGAGGCTATGGGACGGTGGCAGTGGGCACCTCTCAGGGTCACACATCCCACGCCCCACCTGCAGCCCAGGGGCGAATCTGGGCAGCTGAATAGCAAGCGCCATCTGCCAGGCACAAGCAGCCTCTGAAAGTCAGTCCCCTGGGTTTCTGGGTAACAAGTGGGGCCTCAGAGACCACCCAGTGCACCTCCTGGGTCCTGAGGCCTCGAGCTTCCCGCGGCACTAAAGCCAAGTCGCTGGATGGAGAGGAAGTGAGAGGCACAGTCCCGGGGCACACTCACCTTGCACACACTCGTGCTTGCGTGCTCACACAGATGCTGTCTGGCCAGTGGGAGGGCAGCCGCACCCCACCCTCCCTTCGCCCCACTCCCCCCACTGCCGCCCGCCTGTCCAGACTCCTCCCCTGCGGAGCGCTCCGGAAGATGTTCTCAATCTCTTCGGTTAAATAGTTCATAACTGAGCAGATTTTACTGAAAGCTTGTCTCAAAATCTGACTTACTTTTGATCGTAAAATTATCTCTGCTCATTTCCAAAAATCCCATCCAAACCGTAGAAGGCAGAAGGAGAAGAGGCGCCATGGGCAGAAGGAGCCGCGAAACCCAGGCCAACGGGTGAGTGGGACGGGAGGAGGCGGGTCCGGAGTGCCCATGGGCGGCTGAGGACTGTGACAACGCTGCTGACGAGAGGGACCACAGGACCCAAGAACACAATCAACCAAGGGGGAGCCTGGGGCGGCACCTCGGGGCCTGCCTGAAACTGTGCAGAACCCAGGGTTTCCACGCCGCCCCACACACGAGGCAGCGTTGGCCACCCTGGCAACTGAAGCCAGACCTTGGGACAGCAGACACAGGTTGGGGACATGGCTGGCACTGGTGGTTGATATGTGTCAACCTGACTCGGCCACGGACGGCCCACATATCTAGGTAAGCACCCCTTCTGGGTGCAACTGTGAGGCTGCTTCTGGAAGAGATTAGCATATGAACGGGGGACTCTCCCACAGGAGACCTCCCTGCCCAGTGTGCAGTCCTCCTGCCTGGAGCAGGAAGCAGGAGGAAGGCTGGGGTCAGGACACTGATCCTCTCCTGTCCACGACTCTCTGGCTCTCAGCCCTTTGAGCTACCTCACCCGCTGTCTTTGGTCTCCAGCTTTCAGAGGGCGGACTGTGGGACTCCTCAGCCTCTGCAGTCACAGGAGCCGGTATCGTACACCTTGTACAAACACGTAACTACATGTACATGCAGTATGCAAGTGATAGGTGTATATCTCCTTCTGGTCCTGTTCCTCCAAAAAGCCCTGGCTAATAGAGAACTTGGCACCAAGAGGAGGGGTGCCCCTGTAGCAAGGATCTAACACTGGGGCAGCAGCTCTGGAACTGGGAAATAGGTAAAGAACGGCATCGTTTTGAAGCACATGGCAGAGGAAGCCATGATTGTTGTGATGATGTTAAAGACCACCCCAGTGGGATCTCAGGAGGGAAGGAGAGGTGCAGAGAGAGCTTCCATTTCTTCAAGAGCACAGAAGTAATGGTGCACAGACGGTCAGTAGAAACGTGGAGAGTGAAGGCCAATCTGATGCGGCCTCCGACAGAAATGAGTAACATTTATTTGACAGTGGAGAAAAAATGACTCCGCTTATAACGTGGCAGACTTGTGTGCTAGTATTTTGCAGACGGTAGAGCTTACAGGGCTAACACTGGCTATTTAGCTGAGATTTCTAGGCAGTGCTGAAGAACCAGCTCAGCTCTTCCTGTCTACTTACAGTAAATTACTGTGTGAAGCAAAAGGGAACTAGACCTTAAAGATTCAGAAAATTCTCAGATTGTCCATTTTGGGAAAAAAATGAGAAGGCGTATTTGGAAGAGAATAACAAAGTGCGGGACGTGAGCCACCAAATGTGTCAGCTTGTGAGAAATGAGCCCCTAGACTCGAACTTCGGTGCCCGAAAGAACGCACTCTGCAAGAGGGCCGGACAAGGCGAAGTTGAAAGTACTTCTGCAGAAGGACCCCGTGCGCTCACCCTCGAGGCAGCGCGTGGTGGGGGAGGCCAGGGGGATTTTGCGTGCTCGCACATGGGAAGCAGCTGTCCTTCAACCTCACTGGCTGACTTCAGAGGCTTACGGTCTATCGTGTTTAGCTGTTTCAAGTGTCTCAGTGCAAGGGGAGGACCCAAAGCGTGGGAGGGAAGAGGGTCAAGGGAACAGACAGTCCTGGGCTACTGAAAAGCTGTCTTTGGTCTGCAGCCACATTTCCAGAATTTAATGAGTGGGCGTTTCTTATAATTCTGGTGTAAGGAGTGGGGTGGGGGCAGCCTAGGGGGCACTAGCGTCTAAAGTGGACGTGGTCTACTTTATATCTTCCGATAGAAAAGACAGCCACAGTTTCTCACAAGCTGCCCACCTGGGAAAAGTGCCAGGGGCCTGAAGGGGAGGAGATAGGAAGGAAGGTTGTCAGACGTCTTGGGATGCAGCTGTTTGTGTGGGAACAAGCTCTGTTCTTCAAGACAAGAATGACTCTGAAGGAGCTGGGCGTGGTGGTGCATGCCTGTAATCCCAGCACTCGGGAGGCTGAGGCAGGAGAATCCTGGCAAGTTCGAGACCAGCCTCAGCTACAAAGTGAGCGCAAGCACAGCCTGAACTGCATAGTGAGACCCTGCCCCAAAAAGACAAAAAAGAAAAGAAAAGGAAAAGAAAAGAAAAGAAAAAAAAGGGGGAGAGGAAAAGAAAGAAAGAAAGAAAAGAAGAATGGAAAGAAAGAAAAGAAAAGAAAGGGAAAGGAAAGAAAAAAGAAAAGAAAAGAAAAGAAAAGAAGAGAAAAAAGAAAAGAAAAGAAGAGAAAAAAGAAAAGAATGACTCTGAATTTGGCTTAGAGTTCATCGGGGCCTCCCTCAGTTTTGAGGCCAGATGTGGGAGCCTGACACCTGCCCAGCAGAGATGTGAGGTAGGACCTCTGTCTAGCAAAACTGCGTGGGTGGGAAAGGCATAGGGGAAAGGGTGTGGAGCCAAAGAGGATTATTCTTTTAGCCTTAGGGTCTCATGGACTTTTCCTTGCTAGGTTTTGGACTTGTCTGGTCTGGGACCCATCACCCCTGTCTCCTTTACAGTCTCCCTTTCAGAATGGAAATGCCTACTCCATACCTGCTTCACCACTGCATTTTACAAGCACATAACTTGCTTTATTTCTCAGGTTTATAACTGGAAATGAACTTGCCTTAGGTTGAATTGCATGTCAAGTCTCATCCATATCAGATTTAGGTAACATTTACCTGAAACTCTGGATTTTAGGTGTTAGTACTGATGCTGCACCAAGATAAGACACTTGGGGATATCGGAATGAAATGCCTGTATTCTGCATGTGAGGACATGAATTCGGGAAGAGAGTCAGAGGTGGAATGTTACGGAAAGATGTCTGTGTCTCTCCAAGTGCTCATTGTGATGTTATATGAAGGTGGGACCAGAATTATCCACTTAACTGGCTCTGGGACAAAATACCCACAGCACACAACTGAACAAGGACAGGTTCACTTTGGCTCACAGTGTTAAAGGATTTAGGCCACAGCAGGCCAGCTCCAAAGCAGGGGCAAGGCAGAGGAAAGCTGTTCAAGACAAGAATGAGTCTGAAGGAGCCGGGCATGGTGGTGCACGCCTGTAATCCCAGCACTCAGGAGGCTGAGGCAGGAGGATCCTGGCAGGAGGAGGAATGAGAGAGAGAAGGGAGGAGGGATGGGACGAGAATACACCCTGCCAGGTCAAGCCTCTAGCGTCTCACCTCTTCCAGCCAGCCCCAACCTCCAAATCAAATATTCAGCTACCAAGTCATCAATGAATTCATCCACTGGCAAGCACAATGCCCCATGACCCAATAACCTAAAAGCCCTACCTCTGCACACAGGAGACTTTGGGGAACATTTCGGGTCTAAACTATAAAATTCTGCCCCAGGCCCCCAGAGGCTTATGTCCATCTCATCATGCAAAATGCATTTAAGTCCAACTCTGACCATTGCCAAAAATTTAACAGGTGTAGCGTTACTCAAAAGTCCAAGCCCAGAGTTTCTCTGAAACTCAAGGCAAACTCTTAGCTGTGTGCCCCTACAAAATAAAAAAGTTAAATGCTTCCAACATACAATGGCACAGAGTAAAAGAGGGGTCTAGGGTAATAGAAAGGAATTGGACCAGAGCAAGACCAAAACCCAGCATAACAAACATTACATCCTGCAGCTCCACAGCCAGCACTCAGGGAGGTTGTAGTGCAATGGGCACACCAAAGGGTAGAAAGCCCCACCCCTATGGCTTGCGGGCTGCACACTTGAGCTCCCTCAGGTTGGATCTCCTCAGCACCTGTGGCTTTCCTGAGCAGACAGTTCATGTTCCCGGCACCTCTAATGTTCTGGAGTCTCAGTGGCAGCCTTTTGTCTTTTCTTCATAGTTTCACATATTGCCCTCTTGAGGGCACGTAGTCTGGCCTCCCAGACCTTCTTTTGAAATTTGGGTGGAAGCCTCTAGGACCCCTCAACTCTTACATTCTGCATGCCTGAAAAACCAAAAAACATGTTCAGGCAGCTGTTCTGCCTGAACAGCTCCATCAGCCTGAACAATAGCTGGACCCTCTTGGATCATGGCTGCAACAGCCTCTGGAGCACCTGATGGCTGAAATGAAGGAAATACTTCTCTCTAGGTAGCCATGAGTGAGCAGGTGGCCCTGGGGCTCATTTCTCAAAGCAAAATCTTTTCAAAGACTTTACCCTTTTACATCCTGAGCCTGTGATAGGTGGGGCCTGGCTAGCTCCAGAGATGTCCTCAAGGCATCCTTTTTATTGTCTCAGGGTACAGTACTTGATTTCTTTTCAATGTTGCTAATCTTTTCTCTTTGGCTCCAACTTTACACATCTTTCTTTTCTTCAAAACTGTAATATGTTCAAATCTTTGCTCCTGATTTTCACTATAGACCTAGCTAAAAGCAGCTAGGACTATCCATGTCACAACCTGAATGTTGAGCTGCCTTGAAATTTCCTTTGCAAAATTAATTAGTTTCCCACCTTTATTTTATTTTATTTTATTTTTATTTTTTTGGCTACTGGATATTGAACTCAAGACCTTGTGTTTGCCAGGCAGGCACTGTGCCACTGAGCTATATTGGCCTTGGCCCAGTCTCCTATCTTTAAATTCAATATCACACAATGTTTTAGGACATGGACAAAATATACCCAAATTCTTTGTTGTAATGTAATACAAATCTCTAGTCCAACTTCTAATAGAGTCTGTGTTCCAATCTGAACCTTCTCCATTTGGTCTTTCCTGTCCACACTTCTACCACCATTTTGTTCTTTTAAGCTCCCACTGGAACTGTCAATCAAGCTCTGCTTACAGCGTTCTAGCACTTCTCTGACCCACATCTTCAGACCTTTCCAAACTCCTCCCATAAACCAGGTCCAAAGGCCGCTGAACCGCATGCTCAGGTACAGTCATAACAATGACCATTTCTCTCTCTTTTTCTTTTTTAGATAGTGCCACAATTTTACGGGGTTTGAACTCACTGTGTAGCCCAGGATGATCTTATACTTGCAGCAAATTCTTCTGCCTCAGCCTCCTGAGAGCTGGGATTATAGGCTGTAATCCCACCATGTCTGGCTAACAACCCCACTCTTGATAGCAATTGTCTATTTTGGTCCTTGTTGTGGTTTAGATCTAAAATGTCCCCCAAACGCCTCGTGTGTTTGGAGGTGGGGCCTAACCAGAAGAGGTAGATCACTGGAACATGACTTGGAAGGTTGTATTTTTGTCCCTGGCTCTTCTGTTTCTTGGCTGCCATTGGCTGAACAGTTTTTCCCAGCCACACCCTTCCACCATGCCAATTCTGCCTTTGAGCCAGCCAATCACAGACTGAACCCACTGAAAATTGTGAGCTAAAAAATTTCTCTTCCTTTAAATTACAGGTGTTGAGTATTCTGTCCAAGTGACAAGATGCCCAGCACCCAAAACTGAAGGACAGTTTTATTTTGGCCACAGTTTCAGGGAGGTCCTGTGCTGCTGAGCTGCATCCCCGGCCCTTTCAGCTACTGTTTCAGAGGTTTAGTGCACAATAGGCTGACTCCAGGCAGAAATGGCATGGGGAAAGGTGTGGAGGAGGAAAGCTGCTCGCGCATGGCAGCCAGAGAGCAGGGGTAGAAGGAGGACCAGAGAGAGGGGTGAGAATACACCCTGGGGGGCAAGATCGCACCTTTCCAGATCACACCCCCAATAACCCACCGCATCTAACCGGGCCCCACCTCCTAAAAGCACACTTAGCTGTGAACTCATCCAGGAATTACTCCACTAACAAGTCCAGTGCCCTTGTGAACCGATCAGCTTCCAAATGGCCCACCTCTGAACACATGAGACTTTAGATCTGAAATAAAACAAGGCCTTTGGGAGGTGACTTGGGTGGAGCCATCATGAACAGGAGTGATACCCTGATGAGAGCTCAGAGAGGCCACACCCCGCTTTGCATCCCATGGGAAAACCAGGAGTGCACAATCAGAGGAGAGCCCTCAACAGAACCTAACCACAGGGCACCTTGACCTCCAGTTCCACCCTCCACAACTGAGAGACATGCACTGCTATTGTTTTTAAATTGCTTGACCTATGGGACTGTGTCACAGACGCCCAAGTGGGCCAAGACAAGATGAACTAGGTGAAGGTCTCTCCATCCAGGGAAAGCCACTGAAGCAGGTTTCCAAGGCTCAGAGGGGTTGGTCATATCCTATTTCTTAGATTGGACATTGGGAACATGAGTGCTCACTTCCTTATATTTTAAAGGATGTATGTGTGACATATACTCATTTCCATGCATGACAAAGTTGACATTAGATAGTGCAGACTCACCTGTGTGCATACACCTGCACAGGTCTGCACCCGGGTGTCTCCAGCCTTGTTCTGGGGGTTCCACCAGCCTTTGCAGCTGGGACTCAGCCTCCTGCTGCCTGAAGGATCATTCAAGTGCTGCTCATGCCCACTGAGGTTACAGCCCACAAGGTGCTTATGTTCTAAATCTTTTCCCTCGGGTTTCCAACACTCAGGGAAGAGGTGGTAGAGGTACAGCGGTGAGCACAGCTGCCTTCCGAAAGCAGGGGAAAAATCAGAATGAATCCTTTACACTCTTCTTGGGAAGCCAAGGTGAGTAGCACATGCAGTAGGCAGTAAAGGTCATGAACAAGAACTGGGTCCCACCCGGGAGAGAAACACTTTTTCTCACGCAGGTGTGAATCTTCCCCAGATCCAAGCCAATGTGTATTTGGATGCTGATCAAGATGTGCTATGTGGATCAGAAAGTTTTCAAAATGAACACCCTGTTTGAAGAACCTGTGTGTTATTTTTTAAGGTTATAAAACACCAGGACACGCCTGCTCCAGAATCCAAGTCTCCTGGACAGGAGCCGACATTCTGCTGACCTCTGTCCTGCACTTAGCACCATGAGAAAGAACTAATGCGCAGTGGAACATCAAAAGGCAACGACAGGACTGCAAGGCTGCTGCCTCAGACTCTGAACCCACAGAGTGCCAGGAGGAAGTGGCCTCCACCCACCAGAGGTGCTCTGGCTTTTTCTTTCCCAAACCCTTAGGCTTTTTCCCTAGCCCCCAGCTGCTCAGTGCTGGCCATGCCTCTGGCTTCTCTAGGATCTCTGGACACAGGCCAGGGGTGGTGAGAGAGGACCTCAGGTCAGCCTGGGTGTGGGCTTTCCTTTCTCCTTTCGCAGTTTCCAAATTATCTTCAGTGAATGTATTATTTCTTTACAATTAAAGAAAGATGCCAGGTGTGGTGGCACATGCCTGTAATCCCAGCACTTGGGATGCTGAGGCAGGAGGATCGCCATGAGTTCAAGGCCAGCCTGGACTACATAGGGAGACCCTACCACAAAAAGAAAAGTTAGAGAGAAATATTGCTTGCTTTTTATCATTGAAGTTATTCATCAAGAAAAATGCATGTGCTAAAAAGTGCATCAAGTAAATGTACAGCACTGTGAATTTCCAAAAACTAAGGCCATCGGCATGACCAGACCAGATGAAGAAATACAACGTGCCTGTTCCCCAGAAACCTTGGTACCCTCCATGTCACTGCCGAGAGAGTAATCACCACCCTGACTTCTAACACCAAGGGTTGCTGCTGCCAGGCATCATGTAATGGAATGATTCAGATCTCTCTGTCTCTCTGTCTGTCTTTGTCTTTCCTTTTCCAGTGCTTTATTTTTGACATAGGCTTAATTGTTAAACTTGTGGTAAGTTTCATACACCCTATTTTAACTCTTTGATTGTTGATAATTTCATGGCATTCAGTACAGTCACTAGCTGGCCAGTCATTTCCTCTATCTAGTCCAGAACATTTTAATCCCCCCAAGAGAGGACCCGTATCTGTCTAGCTGGTGTGTGTCCTTAGCCACATCTAAGATGGAAATCAAGCATGTGTTAGTTCAGTTGTGGCTAACGCTAAAGCGCAGGTTCAGGTGCCTGCTTGCCATCTGTGAGGCAAGTCTGCGAGGACGGTCACCACTGTCATTCTCTTCTTCAGACTCCTCTAAGGGGGGTACCCCGTGGAGGCTACCAATCATCTGAGGATTCTTTCGCTCACTTTGTATAGAAATCATGAACAGGGCTGGGGAGATAGCTGGGCGGCACAGTGCCTGCCTGGCAAGTGCGAGGTCCTGGGTTTGATTCCCGGGACCAAAGAAAGAAATCATGGATAGGCAAAGTGTAGCTGTTTTAGTATTAAGATCCTGGAGTTCTGAGTGCCAGCAGCTATCAACTCTTTGTGCTAGCAGTTCTCCTAGTTGCTTGGAACCATCAGCTGCCAGCAGGTCTCAGAAGCTCTCCTGGCCTCTGCTGGTCTCCACCATTCTCTGGCTGCTGGCCTCCCTTAGCATTGCCAACTCCGGCTGCCGTGTGCTTACAGTGCCAGCAGCCTTTGGTGTTACCAGCTCTGAGTGTGCCAGCTGGGCATGCACTACTCAAGATAGAAGTCATAAATGGGCAAAAACATGCCACCCAAACGAGGCTTTATTCAGACTTCTGCTGTGGCATAGAGGGCAGTGGTGGTGAAGCACGGCACGCATGCCACAGTAGGCTACGTATACCATTGATAGCGTTAAAGGGTTCCAGCACTGATGTAGGGGAATAGTGCCCAGACTAACCACTAAGGATATGGGGAAAGTTGTTCATACAGAAGAAAAAGGTGGGCTTGCACATATGCAGGCTCAGACTTTCTGTTTAGTCACGGGGAGAGAGGGCTTCCTGGTAGATTGGAGCTTGCTGCAACCAAAGCAAATGTCTCCTGGGGTGGTCATGGGGTGCTCAGCGTAGCTGTGGCCGGCTGCAAGGCAGAAGAAGAAAGATACCTCAGGTACCCGCTGGGGAGCGCCAGGCCCTTCTCTGCCATCTCATGTCCATTAATAATCACTCCCCACCCCACTTCTCCAGCCATCAACCACTGAGCTGCCTCTGTACCTGGACCGCAGCCATCTGCTGTGTGGGCTCCTGAGTGGGGGTGTGCCCAGGTGTGGCCCGGCCAACAGGGAACGTCCTCTCTCTGCGAGAGGCAATGCCGGGTAAGGTGGGAGGGGTGGGTGCCCCCAGCAGGGGCTGATTTGCTGGGCACAGCCTGGGTGACATGGAGCAGGGAGCCTTCCACATGCTGGCCGACACAAAGGGAAAGCAGCAGCCTGGGGCTTCCTAAAGTCAAGGACTTTTGAGACACAAAGTGGACATTGGCATCCTAAAGTCCAGGCTTCACATTGCAGCGCTGACCTCCGTGGGACCCTGGGATGGGACATAAGCCTTGGGTGGGCTGCTGAGGACAGCTGCCCAAGAGCCATCGAGATGGCAGCCTGGCCGCTGTCCATCCCCCTGCGGCCCCCAGGATGTGTCCTCTGGCCGGAGGAACGCGAGGCTCCCTCGTGTGAAGGTGAACCTGGACCCGAGGCGTCAGGGTGGCAGTGGGGACGGGGCCTGCCCGAAGGCCAGCTGTTCACTCAGTCTTGAGGAGTTGAACGCTCTTTCCTACCAGGGAGCAGAAGGGGCAGAAGAGATGTGGGTGGGCGCCCAGCACCCCTTCCCTGGTGATTCTCGTGGGAATGGAAACGTGGACCAAGACGCAGCTCCGGCTTCACTGCAGTTCCTTCTGCATAACAAAGTACATCTTCCAGGGAGCTGGAGGTGAGAGAAGGATTTCTCTGCTGAGAGTCTGGACACGGGACAGAACCAGGTCAGGGGCAGGCTTGTTCTGAGCAGACAGGCTTTGTCCAGAACCAGCGCACTTGCTCTGGAACTGCCTGCCAGCAGTGTTCCAGTGGAGGGGACTCTCGCAGGCTGGACTCCGACCCCAGCACCTCCTGGCCTGGGAGGACTCTGGTGACCTTTCCCAGGTCACAGTCACCCCTCCAGGAGCCAGCATCCTGACTGGGGAGGCCCAAAGGGGAGCCAGGACACCTTCAAGCCTGTCTTTCACGTCCACACACTCAGGCCTGTGCGCAGCCCACTCAGGTCTGGCTGTAGGCGGTCAGCAGGCACCGACAGCACCTCTGGCCTCTCCACCAGCTGCCCATGGGGTGCTGTCCACTCTGTCCACTCCTTCCATCCTGCAGGGTCCTCCTCCTCACAGCCTCCCTCAGCCCAGCCCCTTCCCCGGGGGTCTCCTCCAAGCCCTCCCCCTTGCCCGCCCTCCTCACCTCCCTTCAGATTCTCCACAGTCCTCACACCGCCGCACGGGACTGGCCTTGACTCACGTCGCCCTGCTGCCGCTTCCTCCCCACGCGCCCAGGCGCTGAGGCCAGCCGCTGTGGCCAGCCGCAGCTTACCCTGGACCACAGCATATGCCTGAAGCCTGCCAAGCTCTGAAACCTGCACACCAGGCCAACCCAGGCCGGTTAAACCAGCCTCCTGAAGGTGGCCTCTAATCTCCCGGCCTCCCCGGCCCCATCCCAATTTCCCTCTGCTTTTCCCCCGAGGGAAGGCGCTGGACACTTGCCTGCCTTGGGCTCTTCCCAGGGACCCTCCTGGGCACAGCAGGCTGAGGACTCAGAAGGATGTCCGCCGGCGCCTGCACCCTGTGGCCGCCTCCACCAGCCCGGCCCAGTCTGGGAGCTCCAAGTTGCCTTTGTGCCTTCTGCTCCTGGGCTGCGCTGCGCCTGAGTTGGGGCTGTCATTCCTTCAGCCTGGAGCTTGTGTCCTTGTTTAAAGACACTTTCTGGTAGATGATTAGCTTGATGGCATCCTCTGCACTTCCTGGAACTCATATTAATTACAGCTTAGACCTCCCGGACCGATGGCCTAATCTGATGTTTTCCCTACCGCTTTTCATTTTGTTGTTTCTACTTCATGAGAAATTTAACTTCAATCGAATGTTTCGTTTTTGCTATCTTCTTTTATTTTTTAATTTACAAGAGCCTTTCTTACACTTTGTTCCTTTTTTTTTTTCTTTTTTTTGGTTTTTTTCTCCGGTACCGGGAACCGAACTCACGACCTTGCGCTTGCCAGGCAGGCGCTTTTGCTGCTGAGCTAAATCCCCAGCCCCCCACTTTGTTCTTTTTTAACAGCATCCCGTTCTTAGGCTGTGGATGTGATACCTTCTCTCTCCAAGGGCCCTAGGGACAGGGTTCTTACGTATGTACACACATACATGTATATATGGATCGCGCCTCAGGTCTCTGTTTCCTCTCCGCCCTGTTGCAGCAGATGTAGGATCCATCCCTGGGATGTTTCTTCCTCAGAAATCGGGTGACCCTGCGCCCCACACATCTTCCTGAGAGGCCCAGCGTGCAGATATGAAGCGGTGGGGGGGTGGCCTGAGTATGTGGCTGGCTGCAGCGTCACATGTGACTCCATGTGACAGTGGGTGCAGGCAAGGGGCCAAACCAACCCCACCCGGAAGACAGGAGGTACACCTGGCTGCCAGGCTCAGAGACGTGAGCAGGACAGGCGCTCCAGTCCCTCCTCAGACTCAGCACGAGAGTCTCCCGGCGAGGGCCAGGTCAAACTCTTCTCTTCTGGGCTCTACCTGCACCTGCTGACATTGGCCTTCTGCATCAGAGGCTCTCTGGGGTCCCTGGGCATCGAGAGATCAGTGTTCCCCAGTCTCACCACTCAGTGGCACCCAGCTGTCTGTCTTCCAGCCAAGCAGGAGAGGAGCTGCCCGCAGGTATGTCAGCAGTGTCCCTCGGCCACAGGATGCCACGTGCAGTGAGAAGCCAGACCTTCCCGTGGGACCTGTGGTAAGAGCCTTGCTGTGCTATTGGCGTCGCAGTGCTGGCCACCATGTGGTAAAGTAGCAGCTGAGGGGAGAAGCTCTGGCAGCACTGAGACATGCCATCTGCACGTCACCTGCAAAACAAAAAGAAGAAAACCCAAGCCGGGCGTGGTGCTGCACGCCTGTGACCCAGCACTCAGGAGGCCGAGGCAGGAGGATCACTGCGAGTTCGACACCAGCCTGGGCTACAAAGTGAGCTCAAGGCCAGCCTGAACTGCACAGTGAGACCCTGTCTCAAAAAGACAAAAAAGAAAAAAGAAGAAAACCCAGGCATATGTAGCCCACAGGCAGAAACTTGGGGGTAGGGAGGTGCCCAACACAGCGCCTGGCACACAGCAGGCATGCAGTAGATACCTGAATGAACAGAGGCATAAATGCATGACAAGAGTGAATGGCTGTGTGGGCGAATGGATGGGCGAATGAGTGAATGGACAGATGGATAGAGTGGATGCCGGGATCTGTGGCTCGGTGGGTGGATGAATGGGTGTACAGACAGATGGGCACGTGGGTGGGTAAATGACTGGACAGGTGGGCGGATGGG
Source organism: Chinchilla lanigera (assembly GCF_000276665.1). Classification (NCBI taxonomy): domain Eukaryota; kingdom Metazoa; phylum Chordata; class Mammalia; order Rodentia; family Chinchillidae; genus Chinchilla; species Chinchilla lanigera. The sequence continues at coordinate 1,916,077 of NW_004955528.1, read as the reverse complement.
CACATGGGTGCTTGGATGGCAGGTGGATAGACATCAGTTCAACCTTACTTTCCTGGGAGAGATTGTCTCCCCCATTCTAAAAATTGTCTATCTGGCCTCACATGATTTTCTTCTTTCTCTTTGTTGTTAAGGAATTCTTGTCTTTATTTTAGGTAGAATTTACAAATCATACTCTGTTGCTATTTAAATTCCTCATCTCTAAGCAGTTGGCTGGCAGGTAGCTCTCTGTCAGTGCAGTGGACCCGCTGCCCCAGGGCTCTGTGGGCCTGGCACGGCACAGCAAAGGGGATGCAGAGTTGTTGGCCTTCTGGACTATCCGGCAGGCCTGGTGCACACTGGCATGAACTGTCCCTGCCTCGACCTGTAGATCTCAGCGGCCCAGCTTAGAAGCCTTTAATGCTCTGCACCCTTGGCCATGTTTGTTTTGGCGCCTTGCAGTCCACTCCCCCACCCCAGCTGTCCCAGCCTCCCCCTCACTGCTCTGCTTCTCTCCAGCCACCCTGGCCTCGTCTCCGTTCTCTCACAGGGCCTCTCTGCATGCTGTTCCACATCATTGCTGGGAACCTCCATGGACTCATCAGCCCGAGGCTCAGGTCCTTCCCAGTCAGGCTCAGGCGCCCGGTACTCGCTCACTGCTTCTGTGTTCCTTCGCCTGACCCTCCTGAGTGACCCTCTGGCTCACCGCTCCTCCCCTCTCCGGACGGACTGGCTGTTCCATGAGGGCAGCTCCGTGGTTCCCTCGCCACGCTCTTCCTGGGTTAGACGGGGCCTGCACGGGCCCAGAGACAGCAGGAACGTGAAGGACTGGGCCTGCCGCTGTCGGGCTGACTGCCGGGACTCAGGGTCAGGTGAGTTTCTAGCCCCTATCTGGCTCCCAGGGGGACAATGCCCAAGCTCAGGCATGGAACTGACCAGTACTCCAGAGAGCGCTGTCTTGCAGAGCAGCACCTGAGGGGCACCGAGTTGTCATCAGCTGCTGCGCACCTACCCTGCTATGTGCAGACCAGTGAGGGCCAGCCTCCCCCGTGGGAGGCCATCGAAGTTGGGAAGGCTCCAGAGTCCTGTTGGGGGAAGATCGGGAACACTGACAGGCTTTCCTGGAGATGCCAGAGCATACTGCTTCTTCCCCATCCCTGTGGCCGAACCATGCTGCCAGAGAGAGGCTCAGGAGTGAGAGGTGAGAGTCTCTGGTGGGAAAGGAATGGCAAGGGAAGGAGCAGCTGGCTGCACACAACAGGGCTTCAGTCCAACTGCTGGTCTTCAGCTGTGCAACCTGGCAAATCACCTTTCTTCTCTGAGCCCATCTGCGCAAAGAGAGGGAGCTGCCAGATGCAGCAGGCTGAGGCAGGAGGATTTCAAATTTTAGACCAGTCTGAGCAACTTAGCAAGACTTTGTCTCAAAATAAAACCTAAGAAGGGCTGGGATGTAGTTCAGTAGTAGACCACATGCCTAGCTTCTGTGTTTAATCCCTGCACCGAAAGAGGAAGAGGTAGAGGGACAGGGAGAGAAATAAGACTATATTTGCAGATGACATGATCTATGTGACATGATCTCACACATTAAAAATCCTAAGGAAGTCACTGAAAAACTGTTGGAATTAATAAGGAAGTTTAGCAAGTTTGTAAGATACAAGATCAATATACAAAAATCAGTTTTCCTTCTATACAGTTACAATGAACAAATCAAAGATGAAATTTAGAGCCAGGCGTGGTGGCATACACCTGTAATTCCAGCACTCAGGAGGCTGAGGCAGGAGGATCGTTGTGAGTTCGAGGCCAGCCTGGGCTACAAAGTGAGCTCAAGGCCAGCCTAAACTGCATAGAGAGACCCTGTCTCCAAAAAAAAAAAAAAAAAGAAAAAGGAAAAAAAAAAGGAAAGATGAAATTTAGAAAATTTCATAAAATACTTAGAGGCAAATTTTTATTTTTTTATTTTTTGAGATAGGGTTTCACTATGTAGTTCAGGCTGGCCTTGGACTTACTATGTAACACAGACTGGCCTCGAACTCATGGTGATTCTCTTGCCTCAGCCTCCCAAGTGCTTGGATTACAGGTGGGCACCACTACATTTGGCAAGGAAAATTTTTAAAAGAGATGCAAAACATATATTCTTACAGTGCCAATGTATTAGCCAGGTGTGGTGGTGCACGCCTGTATCAGTTACTTCTCTCATTGTGGAGACAAAATACCCAACACCCGAAGTGAAAGGAGGAAAGATTTACCGTGGCTCACAGTTTGTAGAAGTTTTAGTCCACAGTTGGCTGGCTCCAAGGCAGGGTGGCATGGCAGGTGTGCATGGCAGAGGAGAAACAGTCCCTGGCAGGCAGAAGGCAGCAAAGCAGTGAGTAGCGGCAGCAGCCACGCCTGCCTTTATATTTCATCCAGGCTACCTGCCTTGGGGGTGCCACTGGCACCCAGGGTGGGGCAGCTTAATCCCAGCATCACACACTTTAGATCCAGCCACCTCCAAAAAGCCTTACTTATGACCACATCAGGCTTGGGCGGGGGGAGACACCTACATATAAGCGATAATAATGTCTATAATCCAGCACTCCTGAAGGCTGTAAATTCAATGCAGTCTGGGTAATTTAGCAAGACCCCGCCTTGAAATAAAAATAAATAAATAAAAATGGGCTAGGTTTGTAGATCTGAGAGAAGGCTCTGGCTCAATCCTCAGTAAAATACACACACACAAATATATTATTGAAAGAAATTAAGGAAGACCTACATAAATAGGAAGGTATCCCATGTTCATGGACTGGAAGCTTGATTATTGCTAAGATGGCATTACTCACCACATGTATTTTCATTTGTATTTTCCTGATGCCACTGGTGTATCAGATCCAACCCAGTCACTGTCAAGCTCCCCACTGACTTCTTTGCAAGAACTGACAAACTGATCCTTACATTTATATGTCAGAGCAAGGACCTCATAATAGCCAAAGCAATTTTAAAAACGAAAAACGAAGTTGTGCACTTATTTTTCCTGGTATCAAAACTTACTATAAAGTTACAATAATAAAGAACAGTGTGGTGCTGGGATAAGAATAAACATATACCAACCTGGGGCTGGGGATTTAGCTCAGCGGCAAAAGTGCTTGCCTGGCAAGCGCAAGGTCGTGAGTTCAGTTCCTGGTACTGGAGAAAAACCCAAAAAAAACCAAAAAACAAAAAAAAACATATACCAACCTGGCAACTGAACAACTTAGTGAGACTCTGTCTCAAAAATAACAAACAAAAGTGACTGGGGATGTAGTTCAGTGTGAAGGCCCTGGGTTTAATCTCCAGTACCACAAAAAGAAAAAAGAAGGACTGAACATATAGATTCATAGAATGGAACAGAGGTCCCAGAAAGAAATCTTTACACTTACGGTCAACTATGTAGTTCATTGCATAGCCCAGACTGGCTTCGAACTCATGGCAGTCTTCTTGTCTCAGCCTCCCAGGTAAGTGCTAGGATTATCTTGATGTCATATGAACCCCAAATTTTTTAACCTGTTGATGCCCAGTTTATCTATTTTATATAGCTTCTGCTTTTGTTGTCATATTAGGAAAAAAATCACCTAATTGAACATGTATGCCTACTTTTCTTCTAACAGTTTTACAGTTTTCCCTCTTACATCTAGATTTTTATCAATCAGTTTTCAGTATATAGTATGAGGTAGGGCTCTAAATTCATTCTTTGTATATAGATATTTTGTATATAGATACTTTAGTTGTCTCAAGACAAGTTTTTCAAAAGACTGTCCTTTTGCCATTGAATATTCTTTTTGTTCTTGTTTGTTTGTCTTTTTGAGACAGTCTTGCTATGCAGTTCAGGCTGGCCTTGAGCTCACTTTGTAGCCCAGGCTGGCCTCGAACTCACAAAAACGATCCTCCTGCCTCAGCCTCCCAAGTGCTGGGATTACAGGCTTGCGCCACCATGCCCGGCCCCATTGAATATTCTTAACACCTGTATCAAAAATCAGTTGATCAAGCAACTGATCTACAACTGATATCCCCAAACTACATAGTGAGACCCTATTTAAAAATAAATAAATAAATAAATAAATACATCAAGAAAGTGAAAGGAGCCAGGCGTGGTGGTGCATGCCTGTAATCCCAGCCCTCAAGTGTTTGAGGCAGGAGGATTGCCGTGAGTTTGAGGCCAGCCTAGACTCTCAGTGAGTTCAAGGCCAGCCTAGGCTACATAGTGAGACCCTGCCTTAAAAAAAAAAAAAAAAAAAAGACAAAAAAATAAACAAGTGGTTTTTTGTTTTGTTTTGCTTTGTTTTGTCTTTTTGAGACAGGGTCTCACTGTGCAGTTCAGGCTGGCCTCGAGCTCAGCCCAGGCAGGTCTCCAACTCACAATAATCCTCCTGCCTCAGCCTCCCAAGTGCTGGGATTACAGGCATGGGCCACCACGCCCTGTTAAACAAGTGTTTTGAGGATGCAGAAAAACTGGAATCTCCTACCCTCCTGGTGGAACTATTGTCTGTTACTTTTCTCTTGTTGCTGAGACAAAATACCTGACACCCAGAGTTAAGGAAGGAAAGGTTTATTTAGCTCAGTTTGTGGAGGTTTCAGTCCATAATCAGTTGGCTCAAAGGCAGGGTGACAGGGCACAGGGCACCACTTCAAGGTGGCACAATACAGCAAAAGCAGCAAGATAAAAAGTGGTGGGGAACAAGCCTCTTTCCCTGCCTTACATTGTAAGCAGGCTGCCCCCACCCAAGGGGCGTGCAGCACTCACACCTTCCCCGAGCCCTCCTCCAGCACAGGCTCAGGGTGAATAAAGTAAGGACCCTGACGCCCTGCTCAGAACAACATCCCAGAGCCATGAGGGTGTGTCTTTTTCACCCCAGGATGCAGAACTGCTGAGTCACTTAGCCAAGCCTCCAGACTCCTCCAGTCGATACAATGTATCAACCGTAACAACTGTGAAATGGAACAACACTGCGGGCAGGCCTGGGGAGGCCTGTAATCCCAGCCCTTGGCAGGTAGAGGCAGGAGGATCACAGTGAGTTTGAGGCCAACCTGGACTACCGAGTGAGACAGTGAGTTCAAGGGCAGGCTGCACTGCATAACAAGACCCTGTCTCAAAAGGAAAAACAAGAGCAGCACTTTGGGTCTAGAATCCTCCGCTCTACCGGCCGCGCTATGGAAAGTGCAGGAGAGCACTTTGGAAGGCAGGCTGTTAGTTCTTCCAAAGGTTAAAGAGTCACCACTGGACCCAACAGTTCCACACCTAGGTATGTAAGGGGAAGAAATGGAAACCTATGTCCACAGAAAAACTTGTACTCCAGGCCCATGGCAGCACTCTCCTTCACAGCGCAAACAAAGCAAACCACCCAAGGGTCCGTCAACTGGAGAACGAATACATAGAAGATTGTGTACTGCTCTATGCAGCAGTAAAAAGGGATGAGCTCCTGTGATGCTAGAATACAGAGCAAGCTGGAGAACAGCAGGCTGAATAAAAGAAGCCAGGCACGGGGACCATGTGGACCCCATAGTGGATGATTCTGTTCATGCTAAATAAAGCCAGAGAGGCACGTCTGGAGAGGCAGGAAGTAGGCTGGTGGCTGCCTAGAGCCGCGGGGTGGGCGAACTTGAGGGGAGTAGGGTTTCTTCTGAGAGGGCCGAAACTGTCCTAACGTTAATTGTAGTGATGCTTTCACCGCCTTACAAGTATACTAAAATCTACTGAATGTATGTTTTAAGTAGATAAGTTGTAGGCATCTGAATTAAATGCCAATGAAGTTGTTATCTTCAAAACACAAAGAGCTGGCACTGGTCTTGGAAGGGCGCTGCTTACTAGGGGGCAGAGGTAGGACGGCAGGGTCCTTCTTTCAGGCTCCAGAAGGGCAGGGGCTGTGTCCAACCTGGCCATCACATCCCCAGAGCCAGCGGGGCACCCACGTGGCCCCCCAGACGGGAAGGCAGTTTCCCATCGGGGTGTGCCACGGAGCAGCTACAGCTGGGAGGTGTGAATTTCCCGGCTTGGCAGTTTTAGGCTGGAGGGACCCTCGATGTGATGACGGCGTGAAGGGCTTGAGGAGGGGTCTCCACGCCTGGGGCTCTGCTGGTCCTGGGGCTGGGCAGGGTCCTTGAAATAACGGTTGGCTTAGACTTGGCGGAGGCTGTAGGGAATGTCCTGAGTCTCTTCAGCGGCAACTAGTGGCAGAACCCAACCCACCTCGCTGGCTCGCTCTCCCCCGGGCTCATACGGATAGCATGTGACAAAGGTGAGGCTCACTGTGGCCATCTGGGTCGCTGCCGAGATCTGCTGCCACTTGGTGGCTCCATCCCAGCAGGCACGGAAGACCCCCGGCATCTTCCCTTGGCCAGGCTATGGCGGGAACTCCTTCTTCCCAGAATGGGGGTGGGGGGCTAAGTTCTGCACCCCTTCCGCACCCCAGTTTACAGGAGTGGCAGGGGCTACGGTCAAATTCCTGGGGTTGGGACAGTGCAGGGTGGTAACCGGAAGGGAAACAGCACTGACTGTGTGGGCACTGCAGTTAGGTCTGGAGCTTTGAGCCCTGCACAGGCAGCCTCTCCAGCCGTCTCCCAAGGGAGATCTGACACGAGGACTCCGTGTTCCCTTTGCAGCCCACGACAGGCCGACAGCTGCCCGCCCGCCAGGCTCCCTGGAGCTGGCATCCACAATGCCGGGCCATCTCTCTTGGAGCTGGGCCTTGTGGGGCAGCCCGACCCACCCACCTCTCTGTGCTTCCAAAGGCAGCCCTACAGCCCCCTCACAGCTGCGCCCGCGTGGCCCTGACACAGCGCCACCCAGAGGCCCACATCAGCCTCAGCCCCCCAGGCCTCAAACCCAAATTCCCAGGACAGAGCACCCTGCCCCAGCCTAGGAAGTGGTTGCTGGTCAGGTGACTGACGTGTCCAATCAGCAAAGGCCTCGGGGCCCACCCACGGGATCCTTTTTCAGCAGGGGTGTTCTGCATCCCTCCCAGAGAAGGGTCATTATCCTTCATAAATGCCACGCAGTGATTCATTGAGGGCTCTCCAAAAGGTGGCAGACAGAAAAAGGTGCTGCTACGATCCGCCCCAAAAAAGAACCGCTGCCTAGCTACAAGGAGTGGGGTGAGCTGGCAGCCTCCAGCAGTCATCTTCAAGCCAGGGGTGGCCCCTCTCAGGTGACCCCAGCCCCTACCGAGCAAGCCAGGGCCCAGTACGGCGCCTCTCACGGGCAGTGTGTGCTCCAGAGCACCCCGCCCAATGGTCTACACCACAGGCCCTGCCCCGTCTTGGTTCCTCCTTCCCAAGAAACCTTGGGCCAGGTCCACATCTGCTTCCTGCAGAGCCCAGTGAGTTGGGACTAGAGACGGAGACGCCAGGAGAATGGGCAAGGGGGCGGGTCAGCAACCCAGGTTAGTCACCATCACTTGGGACGGATGCCTGGCCCTGGCCGGGTTGTTGGCACTGTCGCTGGGACGGCCTGGAGAACAGCTGGCCCAGGGCAGGAGCTTGTAGGAGGAGCTGGAGGGGCAGGAGACAGGGGCCAGCTCAACACCAGGCTGCAAACTGACTCAGGTGCCTGGAACACATGGTGGGGAGGATAATGACACTGCAGGGTTGGGCTGTTAACCCAGCTACATTGACTTGGAAATGGATAACGACAAGCTGGGGGCAATTAACAAACAATTGAAACCTGAGTGTGGGAGGCAGCACGTGCTGGCAGCTTCAGAAAGCCCCGCTCTTGGGCAGGAGGAGCAGGAGCTCAAGTTCAACCCCAGACTTGACAGCCAGAGGGCTGAACGTGCAGCTGAGACTCTGTTGTGAGGCCAAAGTCAGGATGCCCTACAGGGAGAGAAAGGGGCTGGGTCTGTGGCAGAGGTCATCAGAGCGCGTAATTGGACCCCTCAGAAGCTCACAGCAGCGGCCTCTCCCCAGCAAGGGCTGGGCCATGCCCTGTGCAGGACAGTGCTCTCCTCGCCCTGAACCTCCAGCTGGTGAAGGGCTGGGCTGACGAAGGAGCAAAGGGGCTGTCCCTGGGGGGCTGCCAGGCTCAGGCGGGGTACAGCAGGGCCTGGGGCGGGGCACTCAGGTACTGAAGGTCCCTCTGGGGCACTAGGAGGCCCCCTGCCTGGTTGTTTCCGGGAATGGACTGGGCAGCTCCCCTAGCCCCAGCCCGAGGAGCTACAGCAGCCAGGGCTTGGACTCCACAGGCCTGAGAGTTGGCCGCAGAGGTGATAGCTGAGGCGAGGCCGGGGATCTGAGAACTCGGGAAGGGATGCACAGCAGGGGAGGACCGAGGCCAGCTGCGTCCCTCGGGCTCCTCAACTTCTCTCCCTCCACTCACTGAGACTCTTCACAGAACAAGGCTGGAGCTGTGGGGGCTGCCCCGTGCACAAGGGGGAGAGGTGCTGCCTGTTCTCCCTTCAAAACGAAACTTGAAGCTGGGCATGATGGCGCACGCCTGTAATCCCAGCACTTAGGAGGCTGAGGCAGGAGGATCGACACAAGTCTGAGGCCAGCCTGAACTACGTAGTGAGACCCTGTCTAAAAAAACCAAAGAGCCGAGGTTTGTGGGGCTGGCGACGGCTCACCTCACGCACTCCTGGGACAGGCTGGAGTGAAAGACAGCCTAGTCAGCAGCAGCACTGGCGCGGCTCATCCCAGGAGGAGGCTGCTAGTCCTGTCTGTCACAAAACAAGCCTGTCTTTGCCTTGCTCACTTGAACCCCGAGGCATCTCAGGGAGAGAACTCGGTTCTGAGGCACTCAGCTGAGTCGAGCAGAGGGGCCACCGCCCACTGGAGGAACAGCCCTGCTTCGAGGCTAACACCCTGTCCCCAGCCACCAACTGGTGTTGTATAAAGTGAGGGCTCCAGTCTCCCCACAGCTGCGCCAAGGTGCTTGGTTCTGAGGGAGGTAAGGCCATGGGGGTGATGCCCTCCTTTCATCCCTCACTATGGCCTCCGTCTCCGAGCTCCGCTGCACCCTCATCCTGCATGGCGTGAGGTGACCTTGATGGAGGATAAGATCAACACCCTCATTAAAGCAGCCAATGTTGAACGCTCTTGTTCTGGCTTATTTTGCAGAGACCCCGGCCTGTGTCAACACTGGGAGCCTCATGGGCAACGGAGGGGCCAGCGGCCCTGCCCCAGCAGATGGTACTGCACTTGCAGGACGGCCTGCCTCCTGTACCGCCACTGTACCAGTCGCCACTGAGGGCAAGAAAGCAGAAGCAAAGGAAGAAGAATCTGAGGAGTCTGCTTATGAATGGGCCCTGGTCTTTTTGACTAAACTTCATTCTGTAACATGTTCAATGAAAACTGACCTACTACAAAGATAACAAAGAGTCCACCTCACACACAGCTGGTGGGAATAGTGGTACAAGCGCTTTGGCAGTTTCTCATAATGTTACACATAGAGGTAATGGTTCATGCTGTAAATCCAGCCACTTAGGAGGCTGAGGTAGGAAGGTCACGAGTTCAAGGCCAGCCGGGGCCACTTAGTGAGACACTGTCTTAAAATCAAATAAAGAAGTCTGGGGATGTAGCTCAGGGGGAAGATCTTTGGTTTGATTCCCAATACCCTTCCACCCTCAAACCCCCCAAAACCCAGAGTTACCATAACACCCAGGAACTATACTCCTGGGTATATTATACCCAGGATAAACAAAAACATGTCCACACAAAAACTTGTATACCAAGCTCATAGCAGCATTGTTCATAATAAATAAAAAGTAGAAATAACTCAAGTGTCTACCAGCTGGTGGGCAGGTATGCAACATCATGGCTGGAACATTACCTAACTAGGAAAGGGCATGAAGTACTGGTGCCTACTCTAACACGGGCAAGCTTTGAAAACAAACATATACCGAGTGAATGAAGGCGGTCACAAAAGGCCTTCTACTGTGTGATTCCATTTATACGAAATGTCCAAAAAGAGATAAGTACATGAGGGCCAGAAGTCTCAGGTTACTCAGTACCAGGGGAAGGAGCTCAGGGAACACTGCTGATGGGCACGGGGTTTTTGGAGTTAGTCGTGTGGTCACGCAGTTCTGGGTTGTAGTGGATATCGCACAACTCTATACTTTAAATGGGTGAGTACTGTAGTTTATAAGTCATACCGCGATAAGGCTACAGATAAATAAAAAAAGAGTTCAGGTCCAACCCAGTAGGTAAAGGGGTCAGAATCAAGTGTGCTGCCCCTGAGGTCTTGGATGCTGCTGAGTGCCAGGTAGAAGAATCCTCTGATCCCAGCACTCTGGGAGACAAAGGCAGGAGGATCACAAGTTCAAGACCAGCCCCGGGAACTTAGTGATTTAGTAAGAACTTATAAATGAAAAGAGCTGAAGATACAGCTTAGTACAAAGGCTCAGGTTCAATGCTCAGTACAAGAAGAAGAGAAAGAGGAGGAGGGGGAAGAGAGGAAGGAAAGGAAAGAAAGGAAGGAATGAAGGAGGGAAGGAAGGAAAGAAGGAAGGAAGGAAAAAAGCAAGGAAGGAAGGAAGGAAGGAAGGGAAACCGAGCCAGCAGAACTCCAAGGCAAGTGGGATTTCATATGCTGGTGCTTGGAAAAGACAAACTGGCCAGCAATTGCCTGTCTAACAAAGCAAGCCACTGGGAATGTGTGTGAGATGCCAGCCTCCTCAGTCTGGTACCTGCTGAGACGGCATGAAGAAACCCTGGGATGGGAAACTGTTTTCCTCTGGCCCAGCCTTCTCCATCTGCCCACACTCTGCCCTTCCCCCTGCAACATCCTACCCAGCCCTGTTGGGGCATTGCAGCCAGTGTTTCTGCTGTGGGCCTGAGGGGGCACGCTTGGCTCTTGGAATAGTCCTTGCCACCTGGAGCCTTAATCCAGCCTTTGCTCTCAGAGCGGTTAAGGCAGAGACAGAAGGAAAGGATTATGGTGTTAACCAGCTGGACCTGCACGGGAGTAAAAATAGCCATGCCTCTGGAAGAACGTTTCCCACCCCCAGCATGCCAGCCTCAGAACCACACCAGGTCCTCACTCGCTCAGAGTGCTGCAGGGTGAGGACGGCTTTGGGAGGCCTGGGCTAGCTCTCTACTCACATGACCTCACCCTTGGGGCAGTAGCTCTGCCCAGAAGATGCCTATGCACCATTAATCACGGGCGAGGAGACGTGCCCAGCCTGGGTGGGATGCTCCTAGGTAGGCTTGATTGCCACAGCAACTCCCTAGGGCACATCCTGCTTCCTTGGGTGGAGTCAAGACAGAATGAAACGTCAGAGCAGACCCCCTTAGAGAAGTACCTGCTTCCTTCCCCACTGCCCTGCTCCGGCCGCAGCCAGCCTCCCTCTGGGCACCGGCCGAGCCTGAGCTCCTCAAGTGCAGAAATCACACCCGGTCTCTGTGCCTCAGGGTGAGGACAGAAGAACGTCGGGGCCTGAGAATGAAGGTCAGCCTTCCATCGGGACCACCCTGTCACTCTCGGGCTGTGTGAGCCTGCCCAGTCCCCCAGCCCAGGCTCAAAGCCTGGTTTCCTCATCTCCGAAGGGAGGGTCACATCTAGAGGAGGAGGCTGCATGGCCAGACTGGGCACGGGGTCCAGCATGCAACACGCTCTGCAAACACTGGCCATTGCACTCCCCTAGGGGAGTGTGAGAATTGGCTCAGAATGAGTCTTTTATTGCTTACCTTTTGTCCAAGTAAACAGAGGCCCCCCCAGATTTGCACCGCACCGCAGTTATTCCTGAGCTCTTAAAGTGGCCTGCCTCTCGCTAGTGGCCTGTTTCTGCTCCCAGGATGTTCTCCAACCATTTCATCTCTGTTTCTGAGGCGGCAGCTCCACTCCACTCTAGCATTTAGGGATCCAATGTCTGGCTCGGCCCATGTTCCTCCCTAGCAGCAGTCCCATCTAGCAGCACCCAGAAAGGGGCTGGGGCTGCTTATCCGGGTGTGGAGTTTCTGCATCTCTTTGGCTTCCTGCAGTGCGTCTTCCTCCATGCACCACTCCTCACACCAGAAGGCTCAGCTGCCAGGATGCGCTGGGGTGGAGGGAAACACAGAAAGAGAAGAGGCAGGAAAGAGGGGGCAAACGGGGGAGAAGGTTGAGAAGGAGCGGGAGAAGGGGAAAGAGAAGGCAGGCCAGAGGAGGGAGTCAGAGGAGGAGCAGGGGGGTGAGGAAAGGAGGCCACAGGGAAGGAGAGAAGGGGAGGCGGCCGAGAACACACGAACTTCAGCCCGCTGCTGCTCATACCGGGAAACAGCCCTGCAGAGCCCGGTGCGGGAGGAAATGGATCTCGGAAAGACGCAGGGAGAACAGGTGAGGCCTGGGGCAGGGCTGCTAGTTGTACCATCTCTGTCCTCCCTTCTTCTCCCTGTCCAGCCACAGCCCCTGGGCCTCCTGGCCACTTCCCCTGCCTACTACAAAGTCAAGGATGCGCCCTCTAGCCCGTGCCTACCTCCCTGTGTCCTGGCTGGCTGTGGCAGGGAGGGCTCCTTCCCAGCAGGGTGATCGTCTGTGGGCCTTCCCTCAACCCCTCTCTCTACCAGATTGTGCATGAGAGCAGCGGGTAGGCAAGGTCCCCTCTCCCTGGCAGGATGCTCCACTTCAGGCCACCGGATTTTTACTTTCCCTGTGGACTACAAACCTACCCATGTTCTCCTCTCAATCTGCTCCTGCTTTGTGTCCCTCCCACTCAGCAAGGGTAACTGTGAGAGGAATGGCGCACTGCTCACTCTGTTTCGGGTGGACATCTGACTCACAGAATAGTTTTATGTGGCGATGACTCGCCTGCTGCAAGACACCGGCCAGTGTGACCCCGGCTGGACTGGTAGTGCCGCACGGGGTGGGGCTCATCTCCATGTCTCCGCCTGTCCTTTTTAGGAACTGCTTCACTCTCCTCCACACACACAGTAGGTGCCTTTATAGTCTGCTCACAGTTCCCACAGAAACCTCTGTAACTGCCTCTTCCTGTCTGTGAGCCTCGTGGATGGGGCCCAGACACTCTGGCAACCATTCAAGGTTTCCAGGACAGACACTATCGTCTGGGGGGGGGGTGACTTGCAGTACACCACGGAGATGGGCAGGGTAGCTATAATCTCCACCTGGCAAGTGGAGAAACTGAGGCAGCGACTGCTTGGCCTGCTTGGCGGGGGTCTTGCCAGAAAACTGGCATCATTTCTCTCCATCCCATGATCACCAAGTGGGCAGGGCCTCAGACCTGCACACACGGGAAGAGCTGACGCTGTGGAGGTACTGGATTAGACCAGCAGCCCAGCCTGGAAACAAACACCACCCACGGACTCCTAGGTTGGGTTTCCGTCCAGCAGCACAAGCACTCACCTTCTCAGGCAGGTGCTGGGCAGGAGACCAGGAATCAGTGGCAGGGCCTGCATTCCTGGACCTGGACACTGTGTATTTTTAGCCCCTGGCCTGCATCTGCACCTTGGCTATTATCCGCAGGGAACCACCCAGCTGCAGAGCAGGAGCCTGGCGGGTGTTCAGAGGTCTCTGGTTGCTGCATCTCTTGCCTTGAGACGTGAGACTCAGGGTCCAGCTCACTTCTCCGAGACAGAATCAGCCCGTTAGTGAAGGCATCTGTACGCTCAACACAGACTCCTGCCTCAGAAACCAGGAGAATGAGGTAGAAAATGTGTGACCCTGGCATCCTAACTTGGAAAGTGGGAAGGAAGAACCTCGGCCCGCAGCAGGTCACCAGGAGGCTGCCGGAGCAATTGCCAGAGGCGTGGCTGTGTACTCAAACGGGGCTATCAAGGCTGTGCTGCCCTAGTGGAAGCGGAGAGCAGCGATGCCCCAGACCTCTCTTCCCCAGGGAGAGCTTAGCACAATTGTCCAGAAGCCAGGAAGCAATTTTGGTACACACAGGTAAACCATTGCAGATTAAACTAGAAGACTTTCCAACCTCTTCTCCTGCTTCCTCCGTGGTCTCCTGCTTCCTTCACGGTTCTGGAGCTGGGCGTTGCTGGTTGTGGTGGGAGTGGTTGGATTTCGCAGCGCGCAGGACGAGTAGAGTACGGTATAGGGGCCCACAGAGGAGCCCCACGCCCACCCACCACTTCACCTGCACGTCGTCCCCGTTTCCTGCTTAGTGAATCAGTCAGCGCCTATCTGGCACAGTGGTAAGCTGTTCTCAGGACATTAAGAAATACATTTTACGTGCTGACGTGTGTAAGTGAGATGCTTTACAAAGCTGCACTTGTTTTCATTATGCGGGATGCAGAGTTATTTTCTATTTCATTTTTATAAAATGTTGGTCACTACCTACTAAATTTTCCCTAGGACCCGATATTAGACCTTGACTTGGTAATATTCAGGATAAAAAGAGATAAAACACCCGTAATTATTCATCTTGTTATGCGCGACCCACGGAACGAACGGAAACTGGGGCGCTCTCTACTCCACGGCCGGGGGGCAGCTGGGCTCTAGGGCACGGAGGCGCGTCCCGGCCGGCGGGCAGGAGGCCCAGGCCTGCGGGGCCTCCTGAGCGAGTCAGGGTTTATTTTAAGGGCGCGGAGCTCGCGGAGGCTGGGGGAGGAAGGACCCCAGCGGGGCGCTCGGCTCGTTCTATTTAGGGTGGACTCTCCGGAAGCGCTGCCTGAACCGGCGGGCCGCACCCCCACTCCCCACCCCCGGGGCCGCCGGGGGTCCCGCACACCCGCCCAGCCGCCCAGCCGCCCGGCGAGGCGCCGTCCGAGCCCCGCCTCTGCAGGAGGGGAAACCGCGGGCGCCGCCTCTCGCGAGCTCCCGGGCCGACCAGGCGGGACTGGCACGCGCGGAGGGCGGGGCGTGGCGCTATTCCAGAGCCTGCCTCGGCCCCGCCCACAAGCTTGCAAACAGCAGCCGCCCGTCCCCCCAACCCCCGCCGCACGCTCGCTCCGCCCAGTCTGTTCAGTGTTTGGCACCCAGCTGCTCGCTCGCGGGGTGCGCCGGGAGCCGGCTACGGAGAGGGGGCGGAGAGACAGGCCCACCCCTCCCGGGACACCCTACTGCGCAGGCGTGGCGTGAGGGCCCACCCCCTCGCTCTGCCGGCTGCACGGCCATATTTAAAGGGCGGCGGGTGCAGCGAGCCAATAGGCAGCGAGCGTGCGGGGGCGGCGCGTGGCGGCCTTAGGCCCCGGATGTGGCTGCGGCGCTGTTCCTCCCAGATTGTCTGAGCCGGGCCGCGCGCCCCGCTGCCCTCCCTCGCTCGCCTCCCGAAGGCCCCTCGGGCGCGTCGGGAGGCGCCCCGGCGGCGCGAAGC
>NW_004955528.1:1882396-1900205 GCF_000276665.1 Chinchilla lanigera | reverse complement strand
GAGCCGCGGTTCCTCCACCTGCGGGCGGTGTCCTTGCCCGGGCCAAAGTGGGAGTCCCCCGGGCCTCCCCAGAAGGCGGTGGGGGCGGGGCAAGAAAATGGAAATTCTGCGCGTCCTCCTGGAACCCATTAGGCAGCTGGGGCTCACCGCGTCGGGCGGAGCCTCTTGCCGAGGTGGCGTGTCCGTTGGAGGACAGACGGGTATCCCGGGTCTGAACTGCCTGGTCGCGACAGCCCAACTGCCCTGCCGTCTTGGGACAGACGCCAGTGAGCGCTGGCCGACTTCAAGGGATCCGTACGTGACTAGAGAAGGAGCAGTGATCTGGTGCAGGCAGCGCGGGGCCCCAGGCCCCCTTTGTCTTCACTCTTGAGAAGATGAGCGTATTCTCGTCTCGCGCGAGGGCAGCCAGCTCTGCAGCACCCTGGTTGTGCGCTAGGGCCTCGCGGGCCCCACAGGTCTGAAACGCCCCTAGATCTGAGCTGGCTCCGTGGTTCAGTCATCCCAGGCAATCGCAAAAGCTCCTTTTAAAGCTTCATGTGCAAACTAGGGCCGACAGGCTGTAGTACTGCAGGAGATAGCTGTGTTCCAAGATTGTGTTCACGTGAGCTCTTGGTACTGCAGGATACTGCTTCTGACGCGAGACTCCGTCGATGGAAGTGAAGTCCAGAGTAGGCCTGGGTCTTCAGTAGGAGTTGTGTTTCTGTTCCTTGGAGCCAAGTCCAGCTTGACCCTGGAGGCCCACTAAGGAGGCGTGTGGTAGGGCTTCCTAGGCCCCGGCAGGTTGGAGATTCATATCCTGAGGAGGTCCTTGAGACTCAGGATCTCCTTATCAATCGCAGGCTGATTTCGGGGAGCCAGTTCCCAGACCCCTTTTCCTTTTTGTTTTCATGACAGCTCCCCAAGGCTGGTTGTGTGAAGAAGGGTGAGGGTAACACAAAACTTGCTGGTTTCTTGCCTAAGAAAGCTGCCTCCTTAGCCGCAGGATGTGGTGTGGCTTCAGGCACAAAACCACTGATTGTTTTATCTGCAAAGTCACATGTAAGCTGGGAGATTTTGCGAAGTAAGCCTTGTTTTGTGGAGTGCTCTACACGTTGGTGTTTTGCACTGGTGGAGCTTCATGAGGCTTGCTGTCTGAAATTTTCCGTGTCATCTTTATGACCTACAGTCCCTTTAGATTGTCAGCCACTGATCCCTTGAGAATTTTGTCCACTGAAAGTCAGGGAGTTAAGTACCTTTTGAATTGTAGACTTGGGTGCGGCGTTGTGGACCATGCTCAGGAATCCCTGTTCTGGAAGGCTCAGGAGCTGTAGCACCAGAGGCTTGATGGCATGGACTTGGCACGCCACAACAACTGAATCATTCTTTTTCTCAACCCCTAAGTGAGGTCCTTTGGTACTGAAGACCGTCCCACAGATAGGCCTGCTCCCCCAAGAGAGGAAATTTATGAGTACATCATCTTCCGGGGAAGTGATATCAAAGATATTACTGTATGTGAACCTCCAAAAGCCCAGCACACACTCCCTCAGGATCCTGCTATCGTTCAGGTAAATTTATTGATGTTTTTCTCTGTGGGCAATGTTTCTTTTTTGGTGGTGTTTTTGTTTTTGTTTTTGTTTTTGTTTTGAGACAGTCTCTCACTGTGTAGTCCAGGCTGGCCTTGAACTCCTGGCAATGCTTCTGCCTCAGCATCCCCAATGCTGGGATTACAGGCATGTGCCACCATGCCCAGCCACGTGGACATTGTTTCTGAGAGAAGTTGGTTTCTGTGTGGAACTTGGTATCATCTGTGGCTCGGGTATTCAACGTAAGGAATAACTCATTAGTGAAAGTGGTAAAGTTTTCATCTAACCTGGTGATGTTTCTCTGGGAGGTAACTCATGCAACACACAGGAGGGAGTGTTTGGCATGGCATAACCCCTTGGGTGGGTGGGCAGGTGTAATATGAAGGAGGTGATGCTTCTAATCTTGTCTGGACCTAGGGTGTATAGGGCATAGTATTTGGAGAAGTCTAACCCTGAGTGGCATGAAATGCTCGCAGAGACAGTAGGGCCTGCTGTCTTAATAGTGTGCACTTGTTAAATTCCAGTGTATTGGGACACTAAATTTGCAAGTCTTTTTTTTTTTTTTTTTTTTTCCTCTGTTACTGGGGGTGGAACTCATGACCTTGTGCTTGCTGGGCGGGTGCTGTGCCACTGAGCTAAATCCCCAACCCCCTAAATTTGCAAGTCTTAAAAAGCAACATGTTGGCTTGCTGAGTTATATTGCTGGATATAGGCCAGTTGATTTTGGGGAGCCAGTAGGTCTATATTCGTATGTCCTTTACTTGTGAATTTAAATTTTGTTGGCTCCTCTGAGGTTCAGATTGTACCAAATTTGGAGACAGGGCTACAAAGGAAGGTAGGAGCAGGCAGAGTGGGCTTGGGAGCACTTGGAGGAGTTCAGTCCAAACTTGAGAAAGTGTGGATCCAAGGGTGTTAGGTGACTTCAAAAGAAGAAAGCTGAGGGGCAAAGAGGAAGTAGCCAGGGGAAGGGCATAGGAAAAGATCAGACCCAGACAGCAGCAGTGCTCTTGGAGACTTGGTGACCAGAGAGAAGATGAATAGTTGGGGATGCATAAGTAGTTCCCTGGCTACAGCTGTACCTCTGAAGGCGGGTCTGTCTCAGATTGAGGGGGACATGTTCTGTTACAGAGGCTGATGCTGTTGATGGCAGAGAGGAGCTAGTAGACAGTTTTGTGTTAGGAGAAATTCATGTTAGAATCACATGAATAGGTGCAGGTGGGGATAAAATGTTAGGGAAAAGACAGTTTTAACCATACTGGAAATTTCCCCAGGACTGCTCAGTGTATCTGCAGTACAGGCTGACAGCATGGGGACCGGCTTCCCATCTGAGCAAAGGCTCTGTGTACAGACTTAGAGGGTGACAGGATAGCCTTGCACTGTTCTCATCCATGTGTCTCATTGTTCAGTCTTCCTTGGGCTCTGCCTCTGCCTCGCCCTTCCAGCCACATGTGCCTTACAGCCCCTTCAGAGGGATGCCGCCCTATGGCCAGCTGGCAGCCAGCTCCCTGCTCAGCCAGCAGTATGCCGCTTCCTTAGGTCTAGGTGAGTAACCTGTTTCTGTCTACACAGCTACCAAGAAGTGGAGTAATAGACCCTGAGGGTGGGGACATGCCCTTTGTCATAACTCCTAAATTGTGTTGTACAGCATGTTCGATAAATCACCCAGCACAGTGTCCACTGGTTAGTGTGTTTAGGAACTATTAGCTGAGAGTAAGAGGCAGCAGCCTGAGTATAGCACCAAATGATCCAAATCCAAATCCATCTGCAACGTCAGCCTGGGTCTGAATAGAAGTCCTGGCATACTTGTCTCAAAGAAGAAATACTGGTATATATACTAAAACTCAACTTTGATGCCTGGCATGGTGGCGCATGCCTGTAATCCCAGCACTCGGGAGGCTGAGGCAGGAGGATTGTTGTGATTTCGAAGCCAGCCTGGGCTACAAAGTGAGCTCAAGGCCAGCCTGAACTGCATAGTGAGACCCTGTCTCAAAAAAAAACCTCATCTTTGAGTTTTGGCTGTTTGCACATGTGTAAGCCAGTAAACATAACGTTCTAGCTCATTCTACTGGCAAGTACATTAATCGACAATGTTTTCAGCCAAGGTTGATGAGTCCCAGAGTAAGAATCCATTGTCTTATTGGGAGTGAGCTTGGCCTTGGCCTTGACATAGCTCTGCAGCTGTTTTCAGAGCGTAAGAACTGGCAGGTGGTCTACCCACCCTGACTTGGACTCCAGCATGATACAGCTGAGGCAGGGAACAGGAGTTGGGCCCCGAACCAGTTCTGTGGGTCCCTTGTTGGCTGTGGTTGCTATTCCTGGTGTGATGGGTGGCCTCTTAGCATGGCTCAGTGCTTCTAAAATATAGTTGTTGCTTGGCTCTTTCCAAGCTTTCTAGACAGAAGACAAGTATGTCCTGACTTACTTGTGTGCTTTCTCTTTGCTCTTTTTTCCTTTCTCTTCGTTTAGAGAAGTTGGTAAGCCCTCCAGCCTCAGCCGCTGCTTCCAGTCCTAGTTCTTCTCCATCTCCACAGCCCGTTTCAGAGCTTGACATGTCCTCAGAGCCACCTCAGCTCACTTCCAAGGGTAACAGCAGTTTGGAGAACTAACTGCATGCTGTCTTGCAGACCAGTCTGAGAGTGAGGGGGTGAGACAGCCAGAATGACAGGAACTGCAGCGGACCACTGGCCTGCCAAGGGACCGGGGATGTGCTGCTTCTGGCCTAGCACAGAGCCTGACACGTTAATGGTCACAGTTTCAAAGATGGGGCTGAAAAGAGTCAGCAGAGTGCTTTGTTCACTCCCCCTGAATCCAGGGTCTTGTTTTGACCCATCAGCAACCACCACCGTGGATGTCTTCACTTTCGACACAGAGCCACTTCCTTGAGGGCTTACTGGGTCTTAAACGTGTTCTAGATTGGCACACGGGACTCCCCTAAGCGATCATACACAACACATGGGTCACTGGTTCAAAACCGGGAGGCTGGGCGATGATCCCCAACTGTTGGCCAGGTGAACTAGTCCTGAGGAGTTTCTCAGTGCTGGTGTCAGTCACCTGTCTTTGCTGAGGCAGCGGCACCTGTGTGGTGTCCCAAGCTTCCAGCATTGTCCTTTCCCCTGAAGTTCTGCAGTTCATGTGGATGCTCCTCCTGCACATCTGTCCTGTGTGTGGCACCGTGCTCATTGCAAGCGTGAGTCTTCGCTCCCCCTACGTAGTCCAGGAGATGACCTGGGGCCCTCAGTCTGTTTGCAGATGTTGCTTTCTAAGTCCCATGCATACACCAGTCTATCTGAGTTGGAGCAGTTATATTTTTTTCCACTTAAAAATGACACTAGATACATTATTGTTAGGACCATTATATAAAATTGCCCATAGGGAGAGATTGTTTGAACTGGTGTGGTTAATAAAAACCAAATGAAACTGTTGGTCTCTTAGGCGTGGTTATGCTGAGTGAGATGATAGGGCAAAGAAAGTGGTCTGGGTTATCTGTTAGAGAACTCCTTGCCAGATACTTGCCCTGTGAATGCTTCTCTTGCTCTGTCAGAAGCAGCTTTTCCGCAGTAACTTTCTTAGTTTCTGTACAGGGTGCAAAAGCAGACTGTGCCCACCCTTCGTCTGTGTTGGGCTGCTCCTGTGGTGATACTTACCGCAGTTAGGCTCCTTTTTCTGTCTCAGTGTCTACGCAGCTCCCTGCTTTTGCACTCACGCAAACCCTGGCCCTGGGAGAGGCGCGAGCAAGGCTCGGGACTGTTCCCTGGGCTGGAGCAGCCCCTTCAGAGCTGCCTGGGAGCCCTTACTTGCTTTCTAGAGAGGCTCTGCTCTTGAGAGGGTGAGGGCTGTTTCCTTCGCTGCAGACACCTCTTACTGCTTCATCCTGTTTATGCTGCCAGCAAAAGTGACTCCAGGATTTGGTTTCAAAATCTGACTGCTGTGCATTACAGGTGTTCAGCATGCGCCAGAATGAAACGCTCTCAGACCCTGAGCTTACTCTCCTCTCGTAGGTGTAGAGCCCCTTTGTAGTTAGTGCAGGCTGGGAGTCTCTGGGGAGAGTTGTAGGCACCATTTTCCCTTTGGATTCCCTAACTCAGCTCTGAGCCTGGGTAGCCCAGCAGTGAGCAGCCTTCATACTGCCCTGTGACTTGATCTTCATCTGTTCCCTGGGCTAACGGCAGAGGGAACGGCCCAGCTGAGGATACTTGGCCCGGATTTAGACCCTCTCTGGGCAGTTGCGCTCTCCTGCCTGGTGTGCCTGCCACGAGAGAAGTGACGGGTGTAAGGCTGTGTTTCCTGTGTTTCTAAACCTTCCTCCCCTCCTCAATTCAGGAGCTGGTTTTCCATCTGCCCCAGTTGGCAAGAGCCCCATGGTGGAGCAGGCTGTCCAGACTGGTTCTGTTGATAACCTGAATGCCAAAAAGCTGTTACCTGGCAAGGGCACCTCAGGGACACAGCTCAACGGTCGCCCGGCCCAGCCAAGCAGCAAGACCGCTGGTGGTACTTGAACATTTACTCCCTTGCAGTTTGCTTTATATTCTAAAAGTGGCACACAACTTACTGGGTTATTTTTTTTAAACATTAGCCCATGTGCTTTGCAGGGCAGGTCTGTGTGGCACCCCTCCTCCCCAGAGGCCTTGTGTGAGGGTGGTGGCGGTGGCGGTGGTGTCGCTGATCCTGCTTTGGTGGCTGGGTTCAGGCTTCTGTAGGAAGCCTTACTCTTCTTGCCTTACTCTTTCCTTTGCGCCTTAGATGTAGTCCAGCCAGCAGCTGTGCACACTCAAGGGCAGGTGAATGATGAGAACAGAAGACCTCAGAGGAGGCGGTCAGGTAACACCTGTTGCCACTTGAGTCCTGGTAGCTGCGAGCAGCAGGCTGTGCTTTGCTTACCTTACGGGGGTGCTGGGACTGAGGTGCTGCATCTGGGTGCTGGGCTCCTGTTTTGCCTGCTGGGTGTCTATAAGCTGCTTTTTTTGTGGGGTGGTTTCCGGTACTGGGAATCGAACTCATGACCTTGCACCTGCCAGGCAGGCGCTGTGCCACTGAGCTAAACCCCCAGCCCCTATAAGCTGCTTTTAAAGTCATGCTTGAAACAGGGATTTGGTGGCTGACTTTAGCTGTGGCGGTCCTCTCTCCTCACAGGGAACCGGCGAACAAGGAATCGCTCCAGAGGGCAAAACCGTCCTGCTAATGCCAAGGAAAACACAATCAAGTTTGAAGGAGATTTTGATTTTGAGAGTGCAAATGCCCAATTCAACCGAGAAGAGCTTGACAAAGAATTCAAGAAGAAACTGAACTTTAAAGGTCTGTTTCATGTGGAAGTTGCCATCCCCCAGGGGTACTCCTAGTGTGCTGAGATGACTAGGGTGGCACAGGAAGCCAGCAGGATGCTTTGCAGTTTGGAACATGGAATGAAGTAGAGGTAGATGAGACATTTGGAGTTGACTAGTCCTTGTGTGAAACAGTGGTTAGGACCATCAGTGAGAAGAGGCTTCTGCTTAGCACGAGACACTTAGGCCTGGTCTGGGTTTAACAGTGGCTTCTCAACAGACCCTGGGAGAGTCACGGGAATGCGGTATGTGGTATCTGCATCTCCTGTACCTTTGTGTGCTCTGTTTCTCTCCACAGAGGACAAGGCTGAGAAGGGGGACGAGAAGGACCAGGCCGTGGTCACTCAGAGTGATGAAACTCCTGCTGAGGAAGACCTTCTGGGTCCCAACTGCTACTATGACAAATCCAAGTCCTTCTTCGACAACATCTCTTCTGAACTCAAGACCAGGTGAGAGTCTGAATGGACTGGTGGCAGAGTCGTCATATCAAGAGTCTCAGAGGCACGAGACTGAGGTGCTCTAATTGGAAGACTAAACTTGGAACTTCTAAGTTCAGCATGTATTCTAGAATCTTACTTTTCTGTTGTTTTGTTTTGAGATAGGGTCTTGCTATGTAGTTTCGGTTAGCCTGAACTCACTGTGTAGCCCAGGCTGGTCTCAAACTCACAGCGGTCCACTTGCCTCACCCTCCTGAGTGCTGGGATGACAGGTGTGCGTCGTCATGCCCACGAGATCTTCCATTTCTGCACAGTAGATAAGAGCCCTGGCTGCACCCAGCTGCACCTGCTAGGATGTGGCCCAGAAACCTTTGGCAGCTGCCTAAACCGAAGGAGACTCACTGAAGTCAAGCCCCTGCAGGTCTTGCTGGGCTCCATACACATTCAGTGTTCTCTTCCCCGGCTGGGCGGCTGGGCGGCCCTCTGTCCTGGGCAGGCTAAGGGCCTTGCTGGCTGAAGCAACTGGTAGTGTTCTGACCAAGATCCTCCTTTCGTGGCGTACTGGCAGCCAGCACCCGTGTCCTGTTCAGCTCCTGGACTCTGGAGGCCAGCAGAATGGGCATGGTGTGGAGCTAAGACCCATGAGTCCTACAGGTGGAGAGCACTGGGCCTGCTGCCAAGCACTGAGGAAGAGCAAGAGGCGAGCAGGGCAGCCGAGCGCGTGCTCAGCGCTCTACCAGGGGGCCGTGCGCGGTGCAGCACACGAAAGGATGAGGATGAGTAGGGGAGGCCCAGAAGCAGAGGGTGGGAGGGAAAGTGGTCAGGTCTGAGTTGTTGAACTGTGTGAGTGACAGGGCTACTCCAGGCAGCACCAAAGCCTGTGTGCTGGGCTGAGTGGGAAAGGCTAGGATGGGAGTGGTTGTGTAGGGTTTTGGAGGTGCAGTCATGATTTGGGTTTATTCTGAGCCTGTGGGTCGCCGTCAGAAGTAACTCGCCGATGCTGCATCACGTCGTGGGGAGAGGGCTGAAGGTAGGTGGTGGAGGCTGGACGGTCGGACAGGAGGGCAGTCAGTTGTGAGGTTATTTTGGACAGGGCATAGGTATGGTCGAGGGAGGGGCTGGGGTTCAAGTATTTTGAAGGTGGCATTGACAGAATGGACTGACAGGCTGTGAGAATTCCAGAATGCTGCAGGTATCTTGGCCTGGGGTGTTGAAGGACGAAGTCATTATTTCTCTAACAAGTCTCTGGGCACAGCGGGCTTCAGGCTGGAGGGTGGGCACTGGATGGCTGCCTGTGGGCACACTAGGGTCTGTGTTCTGCCCTGGTCTCAGGTCTACACAAGGCCTGGGCTTGTCAGCACTCCTTTCTCTGTGCTGCACACTCCAGGGGTTCCTTTGTTGCCCTCCAGGGGTTCCTTTGTTGTTCTCATGCTGTACCCTCTTCCCAACAATAAAGGTGCTTTTTTTTTTTTGAGTCAGGGTCTTGCATATGTAGTTGAGGCTGGCCTTGAATTCGCTATTAGCCTTGGCTGGCCTCGAATTCACAGCAGTCCTCCTATTTCAGCCCTTTGCTGGGATTACAGTTGTGTGCCACTACTCCCAGCTTTTTTTTTGTTTTGTTTTGTTTTTCTCCGGTACCAGGAATCAAACTCATGACCTTGCGCTTGCTAGGCAGGCACTGTGCCACTGAGCTAAATCCTCAGCCCCCAGCTTTCTTTAAAGCTTGAGCAGCCCAGTGTACAAAGAGAACCAGCCCGGGTCTGAACTGTGTCTGGGAGACTCAGCAGTGGTAACAGTTTCCAGCTCCAGGTCTTACTGGCTGCCCTGGCCTAGTAATCGCTACAAGAGCAGCCCATCCTTCCTATTCCTGGCTTTTCGGAGGATGAAACCAGGCTCAGAAACCTGAGTTGGTGCCTGTGGTCAGAACCTTGTCTTTGTTTTAGTTCTAGGCGGACAACGTGGGCTGAAGAGAGGAAGCTGAATACGGAGACCTTTGGGGTATCAGGGAGGTTCCTTCGTGGCCGCACTTCCCGCGGTGGATTCCGAGGAGGCAGGGGCACTGGGGCCGCTCGGCGCAACCCGACTTCCCACAGAGCCGGCACTGGCAGAGTGTGAAGACGCAGCCTCCGGAGTGGGTGTGGACCCTCTGGACCCTCGGGTGGGAGCATGGGGACCTGTGGACCCAGATGGAGCGAGGCCAGGGGAGCAGGCTGTGTGTCTGTCATCCCGGAGAAGGAGCCGTGACTCTCAGGATCTACCCAGTTTGCCCTTAGGAGTAGTGAGAGCTAGGCCAGCTACAGCCACGCTCCTGCGGGTGGACCCGGCCCCTTCCTCAGCAGAGTGAGGTTCTGTGTGTGTGAGGCTGGGGGCCGTGGTTTTCTCTTGTGAGCTGAGTGCTTGCTGCTCAGTAGGTGGTTGAGTGAGATTGCTACAGACTCAGTATCACAGCCCAGCCTGGCCCTGCGCTGTCAGAGCCTGTGAGAGCAAGGGCAGGGGACGTGTGTGTCTTCGGGCCTGGGCAGAAGGATGCTATGCAGAGCCCAGTCCTGAGCCGGTCCTCAGTGTGGATCCATGATAGGAAAGTGGGCAGCCCAGCCTAATTTGGGTGAGAGATAGGGCATTTGAGGGGTCTCTGGTCTTCATCAGACAGCTATGCCTGGTGATACTAGGCTGCTGATTGTGGAACAGGAAGGGACTGCCTGCTGACTTCTGTCCTCTCTTACAGGTTCCTGCTGAGGAGGTACAGGTGGTGCTGCGTATGTAAGGACACAGGAAGCGTGGCACATATGGGAAGTGGGTCCCACTGTTTACTGAGTTCAGCAAATTCCTGTACTGCTACTTGCGTTTGGACTTAAGTGAACTTGGACGTGGTCTGAGTTAGAGCCACTTGTTTTGGGGAAAGTATTCCTGGGTAACCTCTTTGAGGTATCTTGACCTACGTTCCTTTTTGGTTGTGCATAGCCTAATTGTAAGGTTTTGGTATTTTGCAAAAATGTTTCTATAGCAAAGGCTTGATCCTCACTTTGTGACTGTTTCTTTTTTATGACAGCTTTGACTTTTAAAATGGAACCAAATTTCATTTGGCACATGTGGCAGCCAAGTGCATCTCTAACCCATCTAGTCCCTGGTGCTGCTGGCCTGGCACCCTCATTGCCAAGGGTGGGATCTCAGGAGCCACGCAAGGGCGGCCCAGGGTGGGTCGGGTGTGTAGGGTGGGTGGGCCAAGGGCAGGGAAAGAGGGTGTCCCCGTGGATCATGTTGTATAAGTGACGTCAGGGCGAGGGCTGGCAGGGGGTGGGTGGACTGGGTAGTGGAAGGGATCCCTGAACAGTAGCTGCCGGGTGTTACATGGAGCCTGGCTTGTGAAGCTGTGGGTCAAAGCGCAGGATGAGCCCAAGCTGCGTCACCCTGGCTCTCCTGTCCTGCCAAGCCTCTGGCCCAGGTCACTCAGTTGGACTCGGCCATAGCACTTCAGTGTTCTCATCCACTTGGAATTGAGCCAGCCTTTTGGGGGTTTGGGATGGCGGCAAGGTCAGTTGACCTTATTTCCTCGACTGTAAATAGTTCTTGTGTTTTTGTTTTAAAGTGAGTGGAGGGAGGGTGGGAAGTATAAATTTGCTGCATGAATAAATGGGTCAGACCTCCAAGTATAAGCATGCATCCTCTGACAGGGCATTTTGTTTAAAATACGCACCTTGGTAACTAAAATTCCCTGAATAGCTAAAATGGCTTTAGGTCTGTACTGATTAAGTTACTGTAAAAGCTTGGGTTTATTTTTGTAGGCCTTCTTGGCTGAGAACTAGAACATTAGCATTGGGGTTGCTCTGTTGGAGAAATGTAAATTGTAATTAAAATAAATATGCAAACCTTTAACTTATTGTCTCTGCTGCCCAAATCACTGAAATCACCTCTCATGTTCAGCGTCCAGTCAGAAGCAGGCGCTTGGCCAGGCGTGGTGGCGCACGCCTGTAATCCCAGCACTTGGGAGGCTGAGGCAGGAGGATCATTGCAAGCTCGAGACCAGCCAGGGCTACAAAGTGAGGTCAAGGCCAGCCTGAGTGGCATAGCAAGACCCTGTCTCAAAAAGAACCCCCCCCCCAAAAAAAAACAGGTGCTGTTAAAACCTGGAGCACACTGGGCTGGTAGGATTTGCAGGGCTGGGGTTCCATGGGTGTAGGGAAGGAGGGACCCGGCTGCTGTGGTTGGAGTATGAGACAGCTCTGGGTTCACTGTGGGCAGTTTTCTCAGGGAAGTGGCTCTGCCACCCACCAGAAATCTGGACACAAACAAGGCTAAAAGTGGCCCACTTCAGCCTAACTCCAGATAACTGCAAAACTGGATCTCAGCACCAGAAGGCACCTGGTCAGCTGGATTGGTTCCCTTTACTACTGGCATGGCAGGAGCTGTGGACAGGCAGCCTTCAGGTGAGGGTACAAATGATGCCCATAGCCAATGAAAAACCTTCCTCTGCATGAATGTCCTATACAAGTGGCCACAGCACCAATTCTGAACTAGAGACTTGGCAGTGGACCAGGTATTTATTTCTCTGCTAGAATCCAAATGTAGTTTAGCCAGTTTACTACCTGTGACAAGCCTTGGTGTTATAATTCCAAGCTGACAGTCATGTTGACAGTTGGTACGAGGGCGTAGGGATCTGAGGCAAGTGGCAGTGTAGGTGTAAGGCCTAAGAACCCAAAGGCTGAAAGACCATGACATAACTGCCGTTGAACTGGAAGCCATGAGGCCAAAAAGTGCTAAGAGAATAGGGAAGACACAGGCTGTAAAGTGGAAAACATGAGACCTATCAAAGCACAGTTAAAACCTGAAATACAAAACTAGTGAACATATCTGCTCTTCAGGCTTCTGTCCCCACCCTTGTGTGTTGGTTAATGGCAAGTCACTGTGTTGAGACTGCTGGGTCTGCTGGGTGCCAGGTGTTCCATAGAGACCTCCAACTCTGGCAACTGGTTTATCTAATAGCCTGGAAACAAAGGACAGGTTAGAGGCAACAGTCATTTAAAAAAGGGGAAAGACTCATTTTTTAGTTACACCTAAAAGACAACGTTCTCCTCACAAGGAAAGGTTAAAAAATATGGAAGTTTATTGGGTACTCCGTGTGACAGATGGAAAACCCCATGTATCACTGGGACTCATCCATGATTGAGGTTAAAGCCACTCCAAGGAAGCTTTCTTCACGATGCTTTCTTTTGTTTCTTCTTTTCATTTTCTTCTTTTTCCTTTTCAATTTCAGCAACATACTTCTCAATTTCTTCAGGATTTAGAATCTTAAAAAAAAGTTTACAGTTAACCCCCATGCTGCACAATGTGCAAAACACCAGCATCCTTTATAGGGAGCTGGGTTTTGTACAGCAGCTCCTCCTCCTTAGTCCCCTTGGAAAAAAGACTTCATGGAGAATAAGGCAGTATTTGCCTGATCTAGTTCACAGCCAGTGCAGCAGCAGAGCTGCAGCTGACAGCCTCTGTGCCAAAAACACCCAGGTAACATCCTGAACCACAGGAATGAAAGTGGGAATGTTTACAGACATCTGCAAGGGCCCCTGGACATGCACGGAGACACAGCCACGGGAATGGCACTACAGGGACGTTACCCCTTCAGAAAGAGGTCACAGGATCATTCTGCTAGGGTTTCAGCACTAAGGGTGGGGTCTTTTCCAAGGCTTCCACATAGGTGACACACATTCAGCAGTTACCTTGAGAGGCTGATCTCGCCGCATGACAGCAAGTTCAATGTTTTTGCCACCTGACTGGACCACCTTGAGGGGAAGAAGACAGGAGTACACTGTGCTGCCGAAGGGGAGGCCCAGTACCCCAGGTCTGGCCCGAACACTTGGTGTGTGTGTGAGGCCTGTTCAGGATGCCTGTACTCACGCCTGGCTCATACACTGCCTGTCTGCTGGCCCTCCCTGGGCAGGCACCAGTGGCCTCCGGGAAACCCAGCCTCCCACTCCTGGCCTTGCAGCTACCTGCTCTGGCTTTACCACTTGCATCTTCAAGGTGCTAATGAAGGAGCTGCCAGCCACCAGCCCTGGGTTTCCTCTTAATTCCCTGCAGTGGCATAAGGCCTGAAAGGCCAAGTTCATGTCTGACCTGTTTCTCACGCTCTGTGCCCTGGCTATGCATCAAGTGCCCTGGTTATCCAAAGGAGCAAGTGAGCACCGTTCCAGGGCTCTCCAAGCACCGCAGCCATAACAGCACAGCCAGTGCATCTTTGCCCCCTGCCCAGTTTTCTCCCACATGCTTACTTCCAGGAGTGCCTTGATCACCAGCTTGATAGTCAGATCGTCTGTCTCAATGGCTTCATCAGTATAGTTCTTCTCCAGGAACTCACGCACTGACTTAGCACCTCTGCCTATGGCATTGGCCTGAAAATGACAAGTGTATGTTCGCAGACAGCATGACAACCCAGGTACAGCCTATGCAGGCCACCACCTTCTCCCAGGGGCATGCTGTCTGCTCTCCAGTGTGGGAGATGACAGCCCCAGCCACAGCCTATTTGCCTCCCATCCCCTTTTTAGCAACAGGCTAAGGTTCCTGATTCTTTCCAAGAATGAAATTAGACTTTTGACCTTATGCCAAATAGCAGTGCTGAATGATATTTTTGCTCTTCAACCAGACAAACAGGTTGTGTGTGTAGGACTAAGCCAGCTTACAGCGTCACCTGTTCTGAAGCAAGCGGCTCAGTGCCTCCCCCCGGCCTGGCCTTAGAGCCTCCTAGCAGCTAAGGCCCCTTTGTTCACTCATGGACTCACCTTCCAGGCATGGTACGTGCCAGAGGGGTCAGTCTGATAGAGGCGGGGGGTGCCGTCAAAGTCGAAACCCACAATAAGAGCAGAGATGCCGAACGGCCTGCGCCCATTGCTCTGCGTGTAACGCTGGTGGAAAAAGAAGTCAGTGACATCAATTGTAAAAAAATTCACGAGACATCCACAACAGCTGTGCTTAGTGAGGAATGAAAATGTTTCATGTAAGCCCCCTCTAGGTTATCTGCCATTCAAACAACAGACTAGCTAATAGCTCCCAAAATCCCTCCTTTCCTCTCTGCACCTTAATTCTTAGACTCAGCTAGGACTGGGATTGTAGCGCAGTGTACTGAGGCGGTGGAAATTAACAGGCACTTTCTGGCTCTATGCTAGTTTTAAAGATAAACATTTCCTCAGAAGGTGCAGATGGTTTTCAGTCTTCAAACTAACTGGCAGGCCGTCGTGGTCCAGAATGGCAAGATGAAACTCTCGATTCCCCTTCCCGGAGAAACATGAATGTGGAGTGTTTCGACTGTGGCATGCCAGGAAATGACAACAGACAGGGTCACTGAACTGGAGACGCTAGACTAGACCAAGATACACACGTACAAGGAAAGACTGGGATGAGGCCAGGGCCTAAATTCTAACACAAGCTGTGGAAAGTACTAAGACATGCCTAACAGAACAGTACCTGACCCGTAACTGGTGGTCACCCACCTGCTTCAGACTGGCGATGTAGCGGGTGATGTACTCCACCGTGACTGGGTCCTCCACAGTCAGCCGGTGGCTCTGGCACTCTACCCGGGCCCTGTTGATGACGATCCTAGCGTCAGCAGTGAGGCCTGCAAAGAGAGCAGAGGTGTCTGTCAGAGGCCCTCCTCAGTGCACAATGAGGACAGGAATTACACAGGTGGAATAGGATTTAACCTTCCACAGATTGCTGCTTCAGCACTGAGGTAAGTGACCGACAGTGAACCATCGGCCTCTGGAAACTTGTATGAGAAAACAGACATACAAAATACTGTATCAGACCCATTTAAATATGCAAGCTGAGTCTTCCTGGAAGCCTTTTTTGTGGTACTGGATGTAACGCAGAGAGACAAATCCCAGGCAAGTACTCTACCACTGAGCTATTTCTCCAGCCCAGCCTTGAACTTGTGGTCCTCCT
Organism: Chinchilla lanigera; assembly: GCF_000276665.1. Taxonomy (NCBI): domain Eukaryota; kingdom Metazoa; phylum Chordata; class Mammalia; order Rodentia; family Chinchillidae; genus Chinchilla; species Chinchilla lanigera. Next base: position 1,884,959 of record NW_004955528.1, on the reverse strand, counting down.
GCCTCACCCTCCCAGGTAGCTGGGATTACAGGTGTGTGCCCAGCCCTCCTGGGGGCTCCTAGTTCAGTCAATCTCTGATTTCATTTACTTGATTTGAGATGCCCTTAGATCGGATCTGCTGTGGGAAGAAACGGGTGAGGCCGGGGGATACAAAGGCGCGAGTTTCACACATGCTGCCCAAGGCAAAGCACTGCCTCCCTTTCTGCAGCACAGGCACAGGCCTGGCAATCAGAGATGCCCAACGGCCTGCGCCCATTGCTCTGTGTGTAACGCTGGTAGAAAAAGAAGTCAGTGACTCAACTGTAAAAAAATTCACGTGACATCCACAACAGCTGTGCTTAGTGAGGAATGAAAATATTTCATGTAAGGCCCTCCTAGGTGATCTGCCATTCAAACAACAGACTAGCTAACTAGCTTTCAAAATCCCTTCCTTTCCTCTCTGCACTTTTTTTTTTTTTTTTTTTTGGTTTTTCTCCAGTACCGGGAACCAAACTCACGACCTTGCGCTTGCCAGGCAGGCGCTTTTGCCACTGAGCTAAATCCCCAGCCCCTTCCTCTCTGCACTTTAATTCTTATACTCTAGGATTGTAGTCCTACCAAGCCATGTAGCAATCACCAAAACAAGGGTAACAGAGGAGGTGAAAGGTTGCAGCAGCCCCAGCTGGATGTGTGTTTTGCCTACACTGGCAGAGAGAAGCCTAAGGAAACTCTGGCTATCGTTTCCTTAAAGTCCAAATCCACTGTTTCTAGATCACTTTTCATTGGTTTTTCATTGCTGGTTTATACGTCTCACAATTAGCCCCCCACCAACTGACCTGCACAGCTCTGTTCCTCACCAAGACTCAAGAGGAGGCCCTGACCAGACGTGTACCTGCAAAGGCCATGCAGACATTGTCGTCCAAAGCACAGATCTTCCGCACTGTTCTTTCATCCTGTAGTTTAGCCACTGATTTCTTTTCCACACCAAGAACAACAATGTCCCTTCCTCGGACACCAACCTGCAATAAAAACCCACAAGCCATGTGAGAATGACATGGGCCCACCAGGCATGGAGCACGAGGACGGATGTCAACAGGTATCCTGGCAAGAGTGAGGGCTGCAGCCCCGTGGAAAGCTGCCCACCCGCACTCTTTCTTGCACTGGCCTGGCTCCAGGCGCTCCACACCACTGCCGGCAAACCAGGGTCCAAGTCCACTCCCGGTGGAGCCAGTGCAGGTATCATGATGCAGGGGTTCATCTCGTGTTCTTAAAATACTGATAGGTAGTTTAGTTGTATTTCATTTCCACCCAAATAATCGTTTGCAAGATTTTGCAGTTGGTGATGAAGCGTTCCCTCAGGTGTCCTGAAGCTACTGTTTCTGGGGCTGTGAAGGCTCGTTAAGGACCACGTCCCTGTCCTTGTACTGGCACACAGCAGTGTGCACAGCAGTGGGAAGGGCCTGGTTTGCAACAAGAGAACAGCTACTACTTAACTTTAAAGTCCATCACTCCTTCCCTATGGCAGAGGAGATGATGTGGCCACTTTTAAACACGGAAAATCCCTGACTTTCCTAAAGTCAAGACAGGTGCAGAAACACACGGAACAATCATTCAAGCAAATTGCCTGCCTGGTACAGAGGCACTGTAGCAGGTGGCTGCACCTCAGTTCTCCAGACGCCAGGAGCACCTCCGCAAGGTCCTGAACAACAGCAAAGCTCTGCACATGCGCCCACAGGTCAGAGCATGTCAGTTCCCAGGAGCTTCCTCCCGCTGACTCGCCTGACCATGTGACCTTCCTGCCCAGGGAACCTAGTCAGAAGCAGTAAGCAGGGGGTCCGTAGGAAGCACTGGATGCTGAGGCTGGGCATCAGCAGGCTCCTCTTCCAGAGCAGTGTGGGCTGAGTTAGGGCATCGCACAGACCCGGGGCATTCATTAACCTGCAAACTGTTAAAGACTCGGAAACGGAAACACCAGATTTCAGAACCCCGCGTGCCGGCTTTCTCTACCCATTCAAACCTTTAAAGACCAAATGGTAAAAGCGGAGCACTCATGCTTTGACAAGTCACACTGGCAGGCGTCCTGAAGGCGTCAAGACTTTACATTTACAACAGCTTACGCTAAGGGCCCCAAACACGAGCCCTGGCAGGCAAGCGGCGCGCTGGAACCAGCACCCAGCGTCAGCGGAGCTGGGCGGAGCAGCTGTCTGCGGAGCAGCCAGATCCGGAAGCGGCTAGTCACTAGCGCAGGCCAAAGAGCTGCCCTTTGTTCTCGAAGCCCACCTGGGCCTCGCCAGGGCGGCCCCGCGTCCCTGCTGCCTGCGGGCGCCCCAGCCGGCCCTGGAGCCGCCCGCGCACCTGCAGCCTCCGATCGGGCGCCAGGAAGGGGCCAAGATGGCTCCAGCCAGCCTGCCGGAGGCGGCCGGCCGCGCGGGCTCAGGACCGAGCGAGCGGACCCCCGCCACGCCGCCCGCGCCACGGTGCTGTCCAGGCAAGTGGCCACAAGCGCCCGCGCGACAGCCCTGGAATACGGAGCCAGCACCGCCTCGCGACACCCGCAATCCCCGGCGCGGGAGCGCGCCCGAGG